>NC_081408.1:312137117-312352117 GCF_030272615.1 Cryptomeria japonica
CTAACCACCTGAATTCACCTTGTTTCTTTTTACCATCTTTATTTTGGCACGCTTGGTGGGACCCACGTCCCTAAAATTAACATTTTGTGAGTTTTTGTGAGTGTGCAAGTCGTTGGTATTGGAACAGCACGAGCTCCTGTAAATCAGCACGGGTGATTCGGGTTCAGTGCAACAGACAGACCTTTCAATGCGTGCGCGAGCGCAAGCACACCAGCGCGAGCAACTTAAAATTTAAAAAAAAAATTCCCACTCCCATTTTTGAAATCTAATAACTCTTTTTTGTCTTTTCAGCATAGGCGCATGCGTTCCAACGCATATGCCCACATTACAGTGTGGGAGAAACTGCATCAGCGCAACTGTTTTTAAAATCCTGCCCTTTGCAAAAAAAATTAAAATTTGAATTTTGAAATCCAACCACTAATTTTATTCCAAGTTTTAGTGTTCCAGCACGAGTGCAGGCATTTCAACGTGAGCGCATGTGTTTCAGCATGTTCACAGGTGCTTTAGCACGACAGACAGGTATAAATCATGATTTTTATTTGTGTTAATTTCCTTTTAATTGTTTAGGTTTTGGCCCACTGTAACACATACGTAGGTGTTTTGGCGCCTGCACAGTCACTTCAGTACGACTTAATGCATTTCATTGCGTGCACTGTTTCTGCAGGCTAGTAGCTACTAATTTTTTTTTATGAGTGTTGCAGCTTCTTCGATTGTCCAAGACCTAAGAAACACAAAAAACTACTAATCCAATTGTTTTGTAGGTTGCCTAGGAGTTCCAACCAAATATTGTGTCTTTTTCTTAAATAGGCACCTAGATCTAATTAGAGGGTAAATAAACCATTGTCTTTTGTGTTTTGTGAAAAGCGTAAAGGTAGGAGAGTATGCTCTCATCTAGCTAGACGATCAAAAATCCAGACCCTCCAAGTTTTTCATGTTTGATTGCATGCTTACCCTTAGCGGGTCTACCCTCCCAACTTTCTCTTTGAGAAGGTAAGAGGGGAATGACCCAAGTGAGTACAGCCAGACCTGGGGTTCCCAACTCACTATAATAAATAGGTCATTGATGATGAAAGGGTCAATGGTTGGAGTTATATGAGAGTTCACTCTCACATTGGGTGCTTAGTAGGATCCTAGAGATCTCAATCACGCTTGCATGACTACTAAGTTCTTGGTGCTTCATTGGGCTATAGGCCTCAATTGCGCTTGTGCAACTACAAAGGGTAGCTCCTAACGCAAAGACATATTAAACACCTTGTGTATAGTGGCCAAAAACTTTCTAGTCATTGGTCCAGGAGGTCGGACCTCCGAAGCCACCCATATTTTTATGGCCAAAGTTCACCATGAGGAGTTTTCATGGGAATTGATGCTTGGCTGCCCCATAGAAGTGAGTTTCGTGGAGGGGAGCCATTGGGGTCAAGAATCTAAGTGTCTACTCTAGGTAAGCGTAGCTGGGAAACCAATTAGAATCCAATGACTATTGTCCTTGCCAGCCTTAAGAATGTTGTACATGAGCATGAGTGTCTTTGAGCTAAAATTCATTTGATTATTGGGTTTTCTTTGCTTGATACTTACTTGCCAAGAGTAGACTAAAAACACATCATTATCCTCAAATATTTTGCAAATAACACTTGTCTATAAACAAACAATCATCGAAGTCAAGATCCTAGTCACAATTCCAAACATAGTCATACCCAAGTCACATCCTAGTCACCATCCACACAAAGTCCTAATTGCGTTGAAACTTCGTCCATCTCATGTTCCATAAACCTAAGTTGTATAAGCATCCTAAGAAGTCAATCCACTGACCTATCAAGAAGAAGAAGCTCACACAAGTACAACTCATTAGATGCCAAAAATTTTGGTACACAAACCGCAACTCTTGCTCAAACATAGGACCTTCTTGCATCATTACCACGATTACGTCCATGGTCATAGAAATGATTTTGATGCTAGTGATGAATTAAGAGTTTGTACCCTCCATCAAGGTTCAGGTTTGTCTTTTAACACCAACTATCATCAAAATCAGGGTGGTCGTGTCCCTTCGTACAACTTGCCATCAGAACCAGTCATGTTCATGCCAAGGATAGCCTAGTCACCAAAATTATTCCAATCACCACTATCATCCCTCTTCAATCAATCATCCTCAATATTTTCCTAAGGACTTGGCACATCAATCAATCACAAAGTCAATCACCTCCAATTATCAAATCAATTCTCAAAATCCAAATCAAATCCAATTTAACATCACATTAAGGTTGCATGCCTTGTGAAGTTTCATTTAGACCTCATCCTTACTCACTTGGCTTTGTGCCTGAAGAATAATCCTCCCCAATTACCTTTGCCTTATCCTTTGAGTCAATCAAGACTCTTATCTCACATCTTTGTTTTACTTAGGGTCATTAGTCAACCCTTAGTGGAAGAAAGGCTTTTTGATCAACATTCCAAGGTCTAAATTCTACCCAACTTGGTCATTACCTCACTTGGGGGTTCATCAACATTCCCCACCAAAGCTCCTCATCCAAGGACTAAGGTTAAATCCTAATCAAATCTAGGTCCTAATCCAAAGACCTTATCAATTAGCAAAATCCATTTTTTCATCACATTCAAATCCAAAAATCTAAGAGCCTTGCTAATTCCTCTCATCAAAAATTTCCTCCATCAATCTTTTCTAAGGTTATTCTTGTATGGTCACAAATCGATCTCAAAAGAAAAAGATGGCCAAACAACAATATGGTATGTCGGACATTAGTGTCCTGTATGAAAATCCTACACAAGATCCCACACAAAGTGTGCAACCTAGAATCCAAAATCAAACACAAAATCCTAATGTGGTGGACCAAGATGAACTCTCTCAGAAAGTGTAAACTTTCCTAGCAGACTCTTATAACCAAGAGATGTTGGAGAAATTTATCCAACACAATCCTACTCCACTTCTAAAGACCCTCCTTGAAAATGGAGCTCAACTCCAACCTGATTTTGATAAATCCACCCTTGGTCAATAACCACAAGGAGACCTTGCTCCCACATAGACTATTGTACCTTTTATTCAAACAATCAATTGCAGCCCCGCCAATCATTCAACCCCAATCAATAGCACCCAGGGAACCTCCCCCCGTGATTTCCATTCCACATTCTTCCTCCTTGCCATCTATAACACTATCAAATCCGATCTCATCAATTCTCCAACATGCCTCTATACCATCTTCTTCTAATCAACCATTAATTTCTATTCCACAAACCTCCATGCCAGTTAACAATCTCGCTAGCTTCATTCGGGCCACACTTAATCATGTCACAACAATTTGTGGGTCGCAACCGACTGTCACTCAAGTCCCTATGACATTATTCATCACATCTCACATCCCTGCTTCCTCATCATACCAATACATTAGTGGTGGTGCACCTTCCATGACTCATCCAATTCTAGGGGCAAACACAATCCATCATTTCCAAAATCCACAACAAGACCTCATTAAAGAAATTCAGGACATGAAAAACATCATCAAGGACATGAAAAAAGGGACTAACAAAAGGAAACCTTACTCCTTTGAGGAATTTTGTCCTTGTCCTTATGACCCATTTATATTAGTTGCACCTTACCCCCCAGGGTTTGATATCCCTAAGTTCACAAAGTATGAGAGCAAAGGGGACCCTCGTGACCATGTCCGGGAATTTCACATCCTGTGTCAAGAAGTCTCCTATAGTGACCTATACCTTCGAAGACTCTTCCCTAAGAGTCTCATGGGAGATTCCCTAGCATGGTTCTTGTCCTTACTGTGAGGTTCCATTATCTCCTTCCCAAACTTGGAAGAGAAATTTGTGGCTCACTACGCCTACAACATGGCTAACAATGTTTCCATGATGGACCTGTGTAACACAAAGCAAAGGACCAGAGAGACTTTCGCTCACTTCTTGCAAAGATGGCGACACCTCATCAATAAATTCCAATGGGACATGCCTGAACAACACCAAATTGAATTATTTCAAAAGAATCTAGTGCTCGAACTATTAAGGCCTCTGACATCTAAATGTATTAAATCTTTCCAAAAATTGGCAGATAAGGGCCTAGCCCTTGAACGTGTCTTGTTAGAGGAAGGAACCTTGAAACACTATCAAAGATCAAGTCAAAATTCTTTATCGTATCATAATGATAAACCAAAATTCTAGTCCAAAAACAAGAATGTGGTCAATGACGATGTAACTGATGCAAAAGGGTCCAGACCGTGGTCGCTCCTCCAAAACCCACCACCCCCAAACACCAATTCAACAATCAAAATAATCAAATCAATCCCAAAAGCCTCATAACAATGTCTCGATCCAGAGGCAACCACCCCAATCCAACAACATGACTCCAAAAGACTTCACTCCTCTTGTTGAGCCCATTGAAGTGGTGTTTCAAAAGCTTGTTCAAGCAGGCGCAGTGGTTTTCCCAATTACTTGCCCGTTTGATCCCAATCAACCCAAACCTAGGTGGTATAATGAGAATGAATATTGTGAATATCATCATATCAAGGGACATGATACATGAAAATGCATGAAGTTTAAAATCTACATGCAAGATATCATTGATAGGGGTGAAATTGAAGTAGCAAATGCAAAACCTAGTAATAACAATGACAAACTCAAAATGTACCAAGAACCCTTCTCGAAACATGATAAAGTAAAAGGTTCATCATCTAACATGGTGAACTATGACTACACTAATCACATAACCGGCTTTGACTCTTTAGTAGGTTGCATTGAGCCCACAAAAAATCATGTCAATGTCATAACTATCCAAGGATTTAACCCTCCCCAAAGCAAACCTAACTATGCTAGGATAGTCATTCAAGGCGCTACACCTTCTGCCTCCTACTCTCAAAATGACTGCAATGTAACCACTTGCTAAGGCAAAGTCACTGTGCAAGGAGCTCCTCCCCCACCGAACCCTCCCCCCATGTCTTCCACTTGCCGATATGACCTCCTTGACCAGCTTGGAAAGACCCCTGCATAGATCTCTATCCTAGAACTTCTCAAAAATTCCCCTGTCCATAAAGAAATCTTGGAACAAGCCCTCCTTGAGTCTCGCGTTCCCAATAATATCAACGCTACCCAATTTCAAGCTCTCATTGGAAACCTTGCTGCCCAACAACACCTTGTGTTCACTTCCAATGATGCTCCTGAAGATGAAGACCATAATAAACCTTTGCATATTGAAGCCTTTATCCAAAATCACAAGGTCAAATGTATCCTGATAGACGGTGGATCCAGACTTAATTTGTGTACATACAAGTTAATAAAACAATTGGGACTTTCTGAGGACCTGGTAGACACATTAGGAAGGATCACAATAAAATCATATGATGATGCAAAAAGAGTTTCAAAGGGCATGATCACCTTACCTCTTCAAGTGGGCCCTATCATAATTGAAACCCCTTGCCAAGTACTAGATCTTGATCTCCCCTACAACATCCTTCTCGGTCGGTCATGGATTCACTCCTTGCAAGTTGTACCCTCCACTTATCACCAATGCATCAAATTCCCCTTCAATGGAAGAGAGATCACTATCAAAGGTGATCCACAACCTTTTCAATATTGCAAGCTCTTAGAGGGGAAACATCCATATCATTTCCCACTAAATAGACCCTCACCAACTCCTCCATCTGACACATCAAATGTTGCCTCCACCTCATCCTAAGAAAACCCACAAATCAAGATCTTGGACAATGGTTGTGGAGAATACAAATTGGAGGATGTCTTATTAATAGGCAAACTCCCCTTATCTCCTAAGTCATTTGGCAAATCAAAAGAACTCAAAAAAGATCAAAAACTGGTTATACAATGCAAAGATACCACCTTTCAGCAATGGGGCCCACTTGATGAGGAAAGCCTTGACATAGATATCTCTTCATGGTTGTATCATGAAGAAGATGAAGACCCAACAAAAATACCTTAAAAATGTATCCAAAAGCATCAGCTATAGTTGAAAAAATGGGTTACAAAGGAAACAGCTTGGGACCAGATGAGAAAGGAAGAAAAGCACCCATAAATCCTATCTCCTACAAGTACAATAGAGGCTTGGGGTACACCTTGGTGCCTAAGATTACTATCACTGGTGCCCCTTCAAGTCCTTCTTTAGATATCAAAAACTTTAACGAAGAGGAGTTCCATGAAATGCCTTATGAATACGAAAATGACTTCTTCTTTGGCACTTGCGTCAATGCCATCACCCCCATAACCCCTCCCATTTCACACGAGCTAAATCTTGTCCATCCTGAACTCAGAGGCTAGGGCCAACGAGACAAACCCACTTTAGACATCTGTGCTAGTGATAATGCTCTCATTACTCTCCTGACTATGCAAAATTTGGAAGACTGCAACAGGGTACACGGTATTCAACTACATGAAAAAGGATACTTTGGTAGTGAGGTCAATGCCCTTAGCCACAAAAAAGATAATAAAAGGAAAAAACATGATTCCTTAGGTGAAAACCTCTCTGAGGCACCTTTGGATGAGCAAAAAGCAAAAACAAAGGGTGTATCCGAAAGTGAAAACCTAGAAAAGGCACTTGAGGATGTGGAACTTGACCTCCTTACCATTTGTTACCTTCCACAAGATAGGTAAAATTTGTTAATAGAAGAAACAGACAGTATCAATATGGGCACCGAAGACATTCCAAAAAACATGCTCATTGCCAAGTCCCTCACAGAGCAAGAGAAACAAGACTTCATCAATTTCCTCACAGAGACAAAAATCAATTTCACATGGTCCTATGTTGATATGCTAGGTCTAGATCTTGACTTGGTGGTTCATAATCTTATTGTCCGCCTAGATACAAAACCTATAAAATAGAAGTTGCACAAAATGCATCCACATATTGCACTCCTAGTCAAGGTAGAACTCCAAAAGATGTTGGACGCAGAATTCATCAAACCAATAGACTACGTTGAATGGGTATCCAACATTGTACCTGTTGGCAAACCCGTTGGGGGTATCTTCATCTGTACTAATTTCTGAGATCTAAACAAGGCCTGTCCTAAAGATGATTTCCCACTCCCCAATATAGATATGATTGTGTACCTTACAACAAGGCATGAGATGCTATCACTTATGGATGGATTTTCTAGATATAATCAAATCAGGATTATAGACGAAGATCAACATAAAATGGTGTTCACAACACCATGGGGGACTTTCTGTTATCGATTCATTCCTTTTGGCCTCAAAAATGCTAGAGCCACATATCAGCGTGTCATGACAACAATTTTTCATGACCTCTTGCATAAAATTTTTGAGGACTATGTGGATGATCTGCTAGGCAAATCAAAGACAAGGTAGGAGCACACCCCTATCTTAAAACAGATCTTTGAAAGATTGGAAAAATACAAACTACGCATCAACCCTAAGAAGTGTGTTTTTGGTGTCACATCAGGAAAACTACTAGGTTTCATTGTTTCTCGCAGAGGCATCAAGGTTGATCCTACAAAAGTAAAATCCATCATGGAAATGCCTCCACCAAAGACTCTTAGGCAACTGCGCAGCCTCCAGGGAAAACTCCAATTTGTTAGACGTTTTATTTCACAACTTGCAGATAAATGCCATCCATTTGCACACCTGTTGCGCAAAGACACAAAATTCAAATGGGACTGCTTGTGTCAAAAGGCCTTTAAAAAACTTAAAGAATACCTTGTGTCACCTCCAGTACTTATGCCTCCTACTCCTAGAAAACCCCTTATTTTTTACATATGTGCTACCACAGTGGCATTGGGTGCATTATTGGCACAAACAGATGATCAAGGGAAGGAACATGCCATATATTACATCAGTCGGACACTAGTGGGGTATGAACTCAATTATACCCCCATTGAAAGAGCATGCCTGGCATTGGTATTTTTTACACAGAAACTCTGACACTATATGTTGAACAACAAAACAAAACTGATTCCTAAGATTGAACTACATAAATATCTCTTGTCAAAAGTTGCCCTCACTGGTAGAACCACAAAATGGGTCATGTTATTAAGTGAGTTTGACATTGAATATGTAGACAGAAAAGAAATCAAGGGACAAGTCATCGCAGACCAGTTGGTTGATGCTCCACTTCCAAGTGACCATCCTATTCTTATAGAACTATCAGATGAATTCATTATGACTGTCACCACATCCTCCACATGGCAGTTATACTTTGATGGCTCTTGCACCCAAAATGGATCAGGGGTAGGAATACTACCAATCACACCTCAAGGAGATTGCATCCCAAAGTCATACAAGATAGCTTTTGCATGTACCAACAACATCACAGAATATGAGGCACTCATTATAGGATTACGCTTGGCTATCCAGTGGAAAATAAGGGAATTACAAGTCTATGGTGATTCTCAACTTGTCATAAAACAAGTCAATGATGAATACCAAACAAAAGATGACAAACCGCTCCCCTATCGTAGCATGGTTGAATATCTTAAGCAGCACTTCACAATGATAAAGTTTGATGAAGTCCCACAAACAAACAATAGGGCCGCAGATGCAATGGCCACCATTGGCTCCCTCCTTCAGATGCCACCACATAGTCAGAAGTGTGAGTTCTTAGTCAAGCAACTATTCATTCCGACAGATCTACCAGAGTCTGAAATGGTGTGTGTACTCATTGGTCCCGAGTCCGCCTGGTACCAAGAAACCTTTTCTTTCCTAAAAGACAACACCATTCCCCCACACCTTACAAAAACCCAACAACAAACCTTCATTCGCCAATGTGCTCATTACACCATCCTTGGAGACACCCTATTCAGAAGGCATTTTTATGGTTCCCTCCTAAGGTGTTTAGATAAACAAGAGGCAGAATAGGCATTATGTGAAGTACATGAAGGAATCTGTGGGGCACACTCAAGTGGGCTCACTTTGGCTAAAAATATTTTGAGAATGGGATATTATTGACCTAAAATGGAAGTAGATGCATATAACTATGTGAAGAAATGCATCCCTTGTCAACAACATGGCGACAATCTCCATGCGCCATCACAAGAATTGTAGGCATTCATTACACCCTAGCCCTTCTCACAGTGGAGGCTCGATCTCATTGGGAAAATACACCCTTCATCCTCCAACAGACATAAATTCATTATCAATACCACCGAATATTTCACCAAGTGGGTAGAGGCTATCCCTCTTACTTTTACCACTGGTAAGCAGATATCCAAATTCATCCTCAACTACTTGATCTGTCGATATGGCATTCCAAAATTTATCATTACAGATAATGGCAGACAATTTTAAAACCAGGATGTCAAGGAACTCTGCCAGAAATTTGACATCCAACATCGCTTCTCCACCCCATATTACCCCCAAGGTAATGGTCAAGCTAAGGTTTCTAATAAAACCCTAATCAAAATCCTCAAAAAGATAGTCAATGAAGTTGATCATGATTGGCACCTCCAACTTCATCCTGCCTTGTGGGCCTACTGCACACCCACAGGCACCACTCCCTATTCCCTTGTCTTTGGCTTCAAAGCTATCCTCCCTCTTGAAATCAAGATCCCCTATAAGAGTATCGCTACAAAATATCCTACCAAATGAAGAATATAGAATTGCCCACCTACAAGAGCTAGAATTATTAGATGAAAGGCACCTCAAATCCTTGAACCATCTTTGGGTATATCAAAATCATCTACACATGAGTTACCACAAGAAAGTCAGAACCTGAGAATTTGAAATTGGTGACCTTGTCCTCATGGAGAATCAGAAAAACCTTCAAGAAAGAGAAAAGAAAGGCAAGTTCGAGCCTAATTGGCTTGGACCATATGTAATCACAGCAAAATATGGATTAGGGGCCTATCAGTTGGTTACTCCTGAAGGAGATCCTCTGGATGATCCAATGAACATCATGCACTTAAAAAGATTCTATGCCTAGTCCTCAGAAAGTCATTAATTGTCAAAAAAAATCAAAAAAATCAAAAAATCATGAAAATACAAAAACAAAAGAGAAAAAGATCCTGAAAAAATATTGTCACTCTAGTGAAAACTTGGCAAACAGACACCCTATGACACCCAAAAAAAAAAAAAAAACAATTCATCCATCAATGAAAATCACTTTGTGGCGCTATGGACAAGTACCTTGGTGAAAACCTTCATACAAGTGCCAAGGTAAATAAACTAGATCCATTATTTTATCAGGTCGGTGCTCCATCACCCTCCCCATCCAATCCATCCATCGCAATATCCTTTCCAATCCATCTCTGAACAAATCATGAATAAGTAATTTCCCATCAAAACTGAGCTTATGTGCCTCTATGTGAGCTTCACAAAGTCTTGGGAATAGTCCTAAGTCCACAAATTAATCTGCAAAGCCATATGATCACTTGACTAATCCAAAAGACCTCCCGCTCTATCCTTTTCCCTAGGGATGAATCCTTCCCTTGCCTGGCAACTTAATCCTCCACCCTAATCCTACTCTTGGAAAGAGGTGTCAGTTGGTCATGAATGAATGACTTGTTTGATTTCTTGGATTTTTCATTTAGACTTGCATCA
The DNA here is from genome assembly GCF_030272615.1 of Cryptomeria japonica. Taxonomy (NCBI): domain Eukaryota; kingdom Viridiplantae; phylum Streptophyta; class Pinopsida; order Cupressales; family Cupressaceae; genus Cryptomeria; species Cryptomeria japonica. The sequence goes on from NC_081408.1 coordinate 312,147,621, forward strand.
TTTTCCCTACGACTGCACCTATCTATGACTTCCCGAATTTTCCATATCCAAGTATGTTTACAATAGATGCATACTGGGGCATATTTTCATAGCATGGCATGTTTTGGATATCTCTTGTATAAACCGGCGATCGGGTACTAGTGTTTATCAACACTTACCCTCGCGTGTACAAGAGGTATCGGTGTGTTTGAGGGTTTCCTTGCACATACCCACAACTTTGTATTAGTGTTTCTCAACACTTACATAGTTGTGTGTAAGGAATTTCTGCTTGACTGTGAGTCATTCCAAGCCTTGGGTTTCTCATGGCATCCTGATTTCTATAATCAGTGGTGCAAGTTACCCAGGGCAATATCAAACTAGGTTGGCTCTCCACAATATTTGTGCACAACTCTCACCATCATTCCATAAAGTCATAATCTAATAATCCCATGGAGTCCTCAATTTCCCCCCCCCCCCCCTCTCCTATTCCATATTCTTCTATTTTCAATCTAAGATCATTGTATTACTATCGACATATTCCTCTTTGCATTATTCATTCACTTTAGCCATATAGGTGGCATTATTCATTTAGGTTGCAATACTTATTCATTTCATTACACTATTCATTTAGATTGCCATTTTTTCACAAACATTTACCACATAAAGTTGCACATAGATTCATTGCATACATCATTTATTCATCTATAATAAATGACATCAATTCATCTGCATGCATTACATTTCATTACTTGTTTATTTAGACCACATCATTTGTATACCATTTGTGACTTACATTGCAATATCTGTATAAATGACATTACATTCATTTCTCATATAGACTGCACCTATACTAATTATTCATTCATCCAAAATCAGTTACATCTACATATCCATCATACATATACAGCATATATACATGATCAATCATCTTGCATCCATAAACATGTCAGCAGCATATCATAGGCATACATATATAGGCATCCATATTGCATCACAAATAGGTCAACACAGCATATCCATAATCACCATCCATGCATCACATCACAAGAAAATAAAGAGAATCCATCATAATAAAGTACACACATCATCCATCACCACAAATCATATATATATAAGCTCAAAAGAGATGAATATGTCTGTAATGATACAATGATCACCCCGAAGGGTCAAAATATGATGCACAAGCCAAACTGGAGCTAGCTCTCCCCTCTTGTCTCTCCACCCCCCTTCTTTGTACCTCCTCCACCTGATCCTCTCGGTGGCATAAAACCAACTGATCCACCTATCTGTTGGATCTATGTGGGCTGCTGACTCTGTGTCCTGTGAGATCACACACTCTCAATGTATGAAGATTCTTGTTGTGCCACGGGTACTACTCTGTGATATAGTCCCCTTTAGTACCCTCCCTCCCTAACTGCCCTCTCTACCTTATCTCGTTGCTGCATCATATCAAAGTACATCTTCCCAAGCCTTGCAGGAACCAACATCTGACGGGTTGCATCCCACTCCCCCTGCAGTCGTATCACATCTGCCTCTACCCTCTGCACTCTAACCCATACCCCCTCTAGCTCATCATCCTGCCCACGGATAACATCCTGAAGAACCTCTATAGTTGTCCCTGTATGTGCCTCCTCTAGCATCTGCTCAGATTCCTCCCTCTCCTACCTCACGACATCCACCTCTATCCTCGTTATATGGAGGCTCTGTCAAATCTGTTATCTCCCATTGCAATCGCATCACCTTTGCCTCCAGACTCTCCCTCCCAGCTTTCTCTATCTATATCTCATCCTCAAGGGAATGGAGCCTTTCTCGGGTCATATCCCTCTCATGTTGTACTCTATCAAGGTCAGTCTGTGATACTCCTACCCTCCCCTCCACCTGTGCCTCAGGAATATCCATAGGTACAGCATCCTCTCCCTCGCCAACCAATTCCTCTATGACCTCTCCTACTGGTGCTCCCTCTCCCTCTCCCTCTCCCTCCTCGGGATCCCTCCTCCACACAACCCTGACCCTCCTCTGCTATCCACCAGCACCACGCCCTGCACCAACCATAACTCTCTCCCCTGGCCCATCATCCTCCCCACCGACTACCTGATCTACGGCCAGTTGTAGCTCATCATCCTCCAAAACTCCAAGAATGGTAAGACGTACTGGCAAGTGCCCCTCCCACCAAGTCATGTTCCACCTATCATCCCTAAATCCTCATCTACCCCCATCCACTCATCCCAGACCAAATGAGACAGTGTCTGAAATCTGGTCTTGCCCTCCAATGGACTCGCTATCGGGCCCCAAAATCTCACCTCTGTGAAATCCGAGGATACAATGGGATGTTCCCCACTATGTCCTGAATCTACCCAAGTTGTCTCGCCACTCTGTAGGGTGCATAATATACACTGATCTGCCAAATATCCACATCTCCACCCCAGTCCAGTGTAGCTGCTAGTCCCCCCTCCATCTCTCACAACCCAAAAATGGCCGCCATGTAAACTGCATAAGCTCATCAAAAATCCGGCGCCAAAACCATACGGACCTTATCTGAGTATAGTGCAACAGCCCCCTATACCTATCCACATACGGCTAACAGTCCCACCTGTCATGTACACCTAGTGGCCGAGAAACTGCAATATGCTCCCAAGCCCAGATATGGAGAAGTGTCACTCCCACGGACAAGCTAGCATACTCCCTATACACCACCAGATGCATATGATGATATAACTGAGCCAACATTGCGGTTCCCCACGCATACTCCATGCCATCATGAATCATGTAATAAAGGCACCTGCTCCATCCAAAAGGAAATCCATGGCCTCCCAGATCAAGTATAATCCATCTGCTCAAGAATCCACATATCACCAATACCACGTGAGGAATACGTCGAATACCAATCGCCCTACCCAAGTGCATCCTACTCCTGTCCAACATCGGCGGGGTCTCATACTTGCAAGCCTTCCAAAGATAAAAAATTGTTGGATCCAAATGGTACTTTGGGATGACACAGTGAATGGGGATCTTCAAGATCCTCCATACATCTAGAAGAGTCATTGTTGCCTCGCCAGTAGGAAGCCCGAAGGTGTTATACCTACTATCCCACCTCTCCACTAATGTTGTCATCATCGCAGTATGAGCACGTATCCTCAGCCAACTGCCCACAAAATGCAACCCTAAAGTAGCTAACACCTCCAACTCATCAGGTTGCAACTCTCTATATAAACTCATGGTAGCGAGCCAATGCTCCCTCGAAGTCAACGGTGCCAACTCAACCTGCATCCAGCAAAACCAATCCATTATTTTCATTTCCTCAAGTCCTATTCTACCCTCTGAGTCCAACCATACCCTCAACCCATCCCAAAAAATCTAAGCCTACCTCTAATCTCTCCCCTCCCAAGTGCACATGTTGGTTTACCCTGCGCTCGCACCAAAGCCATGGTGCACGCGCTATACTGTAGGTGCATGCGCTAGCAGAGAGCCTAGCCCACCCTCTCCCTTGCCTACCCCCACTTCAACGCAAGCACCCATGTAAAACCTTGAGCGCCTGCACGGATGCACGAGAACCCATGTCGAGGCGTGAGAACCTGCGCTAGACCGCCCAATCCCCAAAAAATCTATTCTACCCACCTTTTTCCAGTGAGCGCCCGCGCTCACGCTAACCCATTGGCATGCGCAATGAAACGGTGATCAACGTGTGCGCCTTGCCAAATCTTATCCCTAATCTAAGCCCTAATTCTACCCTTAACCTAAAAAACCAAAAGGGGTGATTGTCCTACATACCGGTGGTCCATAGCTAGTGGGTTTATCATACCGTCGGATCCTCTCGGCGTGATGATCATGGGTGGGAATGCGATCCATATCTCCTTCTCTCTTCTAGCCTCTGATTGGCTCCAAGGCTTGTGTGTAACAATGACCCCTCATTGGGCCCTTTGTGACTTATATAGGCCCCCTCAAGGGCCCATTCCCCTCGCGGTCTCTCTTCTTCTATATGCTCTTCTACGTTTTCTACATCTGCTCCCTCTTTCTCTTTCACTCATCTTTTCCAATCAAATTATTTTTGTTAGGTCCCGGAGGAAACTAAGGGGGGGGTGAATCAGTTGTCTAATAAATTCAAACCAAAAACAACTTAACCAACCTAATGCTTAATACTGGTAAACCAATCTTTTATGTCGGTAGATAGTTTTATCAATTGATTGCAATACCGGTAAGGATTAATGCATGAAACAAAAAGACAAAGTCATCCACAACACATAACACCAATATTTGTACGTGGAAACCCTGTAAGGGGAAAAACCACGGTGGGAAACCTTACTCACATTCAGATGATACTACTATAGATAGTAAGTGTATACAAATGGGGTCTGCACATGTAGAAAGGCCAAGCACCTAGAGCTCACTGCTCAAACACAAAATAGGAGTCACACTGACTACGATTGGATGGTTAAATCCAATAAGGATGTACTGCTTAAGTTAGCATCTTTCTATGTTGGATTTAGTACCGGTGTAGTTCTGATTGTCTTCACAAAAACCTTCCTTTAACCATTAAATGATGTCTGCGTGTATAGATCTATTTATTCTTGCATATACCTTCACACAATCCTTTTTTGCATTCCACATCCAATCTTACAAATAAGATCTTACATTTATATCATAACTTAGGATCAATTTTAGTAGGTCATCTCTAAGGATATTACAATAAAATCAATTTACAAATAAATTAATGCCCGATGCAATAACCTATTCAACATGTTGGCTTAATGCATTTACAACAATAATAAATCATCTCCATAGCGTGCCATGCTGATCTGGAAAAGATTAGCCTACCGATGTATAACCTAGACCTATTTGTCGGTAACAACAAATATGCTAATACGAATATGCCAATAAATAAATCTTCAAGACAAAGTGTCCAAACGATGTCTTCGACATAACCAAGTGTTTTCCATACCATACCAAGTGCCGGTGATCATTATATCTTGTCGGTGTACTGGATATCGGTGACTGTGCATGAGTCATTTGCTTGTCGGTGAAGTTGTTGATTCTCCAAAGTACCAGAGTTGATAAGTGTTAGTAGGTGTTGACATCAAAGACAAAACCATACCAAAATACAAACAATCTCCCCCTTTGGCATTAATGGCAACACAAGATGGAAAAACCATCAAAGTGCCAAAAGAGAAATGCCAAATACCAAAAACCAACAAAAGCCAACAATCTCCCAAAAGAGATCATAACCAGAAATCAAAATACAGATACAGAGAGTAACAATCATCTCTCCCCCAATGAATAATCTCTCCCCAAAAGATAATGTGTTTTTCCATATCAATCTCTCCCCCTTTGACATCTAATGCCAAAGTATAAATAAAAAACCATTTTTCAGATACAAAATACCAACCAATTCAGTATACCAACTACTCCCCCTGAGAAGTAGCTTCCTCATCAAAGCCAGAGTAAAAGATTTCTCTGTTAATTATGTCGAATGATGACAAACATCAACTTCCTAAGTCTCTACCAGTGGGGGTATGACCCCAAGCTGATCTCTGAGATATTCAAAAGTCTCCTTAGGCAGAGGTTTAGTGAAAATATCTGCAATCTGCTCTTTAGTATTCACATAAACCATTTTAATTTATTTTGCTTCAACATTTTCCCTTAGAAAATTTAGTTTGATAGAAACATGTTTGGTTTTAGAATGTAATACCGGATTCTTAGATATATCAATTGCTGCAGTGTTATCACAATAGATAGTAATAGGTTCCTTGCATTTTATCTTTATATCCTTCAACATTTGCTTAAGCCATAATACTTGTGTACAGTTAGTTGCTGCTGCAACATATTTTGATTCAGCTGTTGATAAAGATGTACAACTTTGTTTCTTACTCAACCAAGAAATTAATCTGCTTCCAAGAAAAAATGCTCCGTCGGTGGTGCTTTTTCTATCATCCACATATCCTGCCCAATTTGCATCTGTGAGTGCACATAATTCAAAGTTTTCATCTCTAGGATACCATAATCCAAGATTTGTAGTGCCTTGCAAGTACCAGAAAATCCTTTTTACTATTGATTCAAGATTTTCTCTAGGATTACTCTAAAATCTTGAAATAATACATACTGCATTCATGATATCAGGTCTTGTTTGTGTCAAATGTAGTAAATCTCCTATCATAGATTTGTATCTAGTCGGATTAATAGGTGTACATTCATCCCTTAGTGATAATTTGTCATTTGTAGTCATAGGTGTGCTTACCGGTTTAGAGTTCTCCATCCCAAATTTCTTTAATAACTCCTTCAAGTACTTGGATTGACTCAAGAATATACCTTTTATCAGTCTATGAAATCTGCAATCCTAAAAAGAATTTTATTTCTCCAATCATAGACATTTCAAATTCTTGTTGCATTTCAATAGAAAATTCTTTACATAATCAATCTTCTCCTACAAAGATTATATCATCAACAAAAACTTCTATAACCAAGATGTCATCATTTGTCACTTTATAATATAAGTTGTTGTCAGCAATACCTTTAGAAAAAACAATCTTCAAAAGATACTTATCCAATCTTCAATACCAAACTCTTGGAGCTTGTTTCAATTCATACAAAGCTTTCTTTAACCTACAAACCATATCTTTGTTATTTGTCAAATAAAATCCATCAGGTTGTTCAATGTAAACTTCTTCTTCAATATCTTCATTCAAAAATGCACATTTAATATCCATTTGATATACTTTATAGTTCTTGTGTGCTGCAAAAGATAAGAATAATCTAACTGCCTCAATTCTAGCTATCGGTGCAAAGGTCTCATTATAATGATTTCCTTCTTTCTGAGAATATCCCTTACAAACTAATCTTGCTTTATTTTTGATAACCTTACCATCTTCATTAAGTTTGTTTCTGAATACCCACTTTGTTCCAATCACATTTTTGTCTTTAGGCCGAGGAACTAATGTCCAAGTGTTATTCTTCTCAATTTGCTCTAATTCTTCTTCCATAGCTTTAATCTAGTGTTTATCTTCACATGCCTCATTAACAGATGATGGTTCAATTTGAGAAATAAGACACCTCTTCATTTTCCAATCTTCCTCTTGTCATAACTCCTTTATACTTGTTTCCAATTATCTGATCTTCAGAGTGATTGAGTCTTACATACTGGGATGTGTTCGTTTGTTGTTGTTCCTCAGTTACTGTGGAATTTTTAGATGATACCGGTGTAATTGGAACTTCATTTCGTACCTGTGGGTTCAATGTAGGATCATTTGTTAGAATCTCTGTTGCCGGTTCAGAGTCTATCTACCTGGAAGTTTCTCTGAATTGTTCATCAATCTTCACATTTGTACTCTCAACAATTTTCTGCAATCTTTTGTTAAAACATCTATATGCCTTGCTCTTAGATGAATAACCAAGAAATATTCTTTCATCACTTCTAGGATCAAATTTTCCAATATACTCATCCCTTCTAATATAGCATTTACTTCCAAATATTCTGAAATATTTAAGAGTAGGAGTAATACCAAACCATAGTTCATGAGGGGTCTTACCGGTTTCACCTTTGATGTGAACTTTGTTGAATGTATAGACTGTTGTACGTACTGCCTCTCTCCAATACACATGTGGTAGATTTTCTTCTGATAATATACTTCTTGATGCATCCAAGATAGTTATGTTTTTCCTTTCAAGAACTCCATTTTGTTGTGGTGTCTAGGGTGCTGATAGTTGTCTTCTGATTCCATTCACTTCACAGAATGTATTAAATTCCTTAGATGTAAATTCTCCTCCTTGATCTGATCTCAGACATTTTATTTTCTTACCAGTTTCATTCTCTACCATTGCTTTGAATAGTTTGAACATTCCAAGTGCTTCTGACTTTTCTCTAAGAAAACTAACCCAACACATTCTAGAGTAGTCATCAATGATTAGCATGAAATATCTATCACCTTGCAAACTTTTAGTTCTAGCTGGACCACATAAATCAATATGAATTAAGTCAAGAGCATTATTTGATTTTTCTGGAATACTTTTAAAAGTAGCTCTAACTTGTTTTCCAAATTGACATTCCTTACATACTGTATTGTGAGGTTTGACAATTTTAGGTAAATTCCTAACTGCCTTATTAGTACTGATTTTTACCATGCAATCAAAATTTACATGACAGAGTCTCTTATGCCATAGCCAACTTTCATCAATATGTGCAATCAAGCATGTATTTTCACTATTATTCAAATGAAAGATATTACCTCTAGTTTGATTACCGGTTGCAATTTCCAAACCAGTTCTATTCATGATTTTGCATTTTCCATGTTTGAATTGCAACTGAAATCCTTTTTCAACTAATTGACCAACACTCAAAAGATTATGCTTTCAACCTTCAACATAGTAAACATTGTCAGTATTATGCTTACCATCAAGAGATATTGTACCTATACCTTTGATCAAACAAGCTTTATCATCTCCAAATCTCACTAAGCCTCCATTATATTTCTGAAAGTTCAAGAATTTACTTTTATCTCCAGTCATATGATGTGAGCATCATGAATCAATGGTCCATTCATCCTTTACTTCAACTTTGGCTGTCAGGGCCTGCTCTACCGGTTGAATAGTAGGTTGTGGTTGATCTTCTATTATAGCAACAAAAACCCATCCATTGTCTGTCGGATCCTCATCAAAATCATCAGTCACTCCTTCATCAGCAAGATAACAAGATTTGTCTTTATTCTTCTTAAATCTATATCTCTGATATTCAGGGTTAGGCTTGTATGTTCTTCTAGCTTCTTCTCTTAGTCTAGCATGTCTATCAGGGCATCTAGAAGCCATATGACCAATCTTATTACAGTTAAAGCATTTAAAGGGTGCTTTACCTTCATACTTACTTCCTACTAGACCTTTAGGCATTTTTTTTGCAAATAGTGCTTCAAGTTCTTCAAGTTCTTCATTTTCTCTCCTGCTTTCCTCAAGTTCTCTTGCATAAAAGGCTTTCCAATTAGACTTGTCAAATGATGGTGCAAATGATGTTAATGCCTTAAAAGCTAAATTTGTCTTTATATTAGCAATAGCACCAAATTCCTCAATTTCAAAAGCTGAAAGTTTTCCAATCAATGTATCCCTAGTTACTGATGTATTAGGCATTGTTCTTAACTCATTTATAGCAGTAACCTTCATTTTATATGTCGGTGGAAATCCTCTTAAAACTTTTGAAACAATTTCATCTTCACTTAAGGTTCCTCCACAACATTTAATACCCAAAACAATTTCATTAACTCTTTCCATAAAAGCATAAATGATTTCATCTTCTTCCATTTTCAGATTTTCATACCTGACCTAGAAGCTTTCAAGTTTTGCAATTTTGACTGTGGAATCTCCTTCATTCAGTGTTTTCGAATGATCCCAAATAGCTTTAGTAGTTCATCTATCTGATAATCCCATGATTTGTGGATCTATTAATGCGCTCAAAAGTGCTTCTCTTTCTTTGCAATCATTTTCTTCATCTTTTCCCAAGGTAGGTGGATTAGGCTGACCGGGAGTAGGAGCAGTATAGCCATTCTTTGTAACTTCCCATATGTCCTTTCCAATGCAATTTAAATGTGTCTCCATTCTGATCTTCCATATGCCATAGTTGGTTCCACCAAGTTTATGACTGTCCTTCCTGAAATAGTTAGTAGACATTGGATCTCCTCAAGCTGTTAAACTTCTACAAAAAAGAGGACTCGGCTCTGATACCAATTGTTAGGTCCCAGAGGCAACTGAGAGGGGGGGGTGAATTAGTTGTCTAATAAATTCAAACCAAAAACAACTTAACCTACTTAATGCTTAATACCAGTAAACCAATCTTTTATGTCGGTAGACAGTTTTATCAGTTAATTGAAATACCAGTAAGGATTAATGCATGAAACAAAAAGACAAAATCATCCACAACACATAACACCAATATTTGTACGTGGAAACCCTATAAGGGGAAAAATCATGGTGGGAAACCTTACCCACAATAAGATGATACTACTGTACATAGTAAGTGTATACAAATGGGGTCTGCACATGCAGAAAGGCCAAGAACCTAGAGCTCACTGCTCAAACATAAAATAGGAGTCACACTGACTACAATTGGATGGTTAAATCCAATAAGGATGTACTGCTCAAGTTAGCATCTTTCTATGCTGGATTTAGTACCGGTGTAGTTCTAATTGTCTTCACAAAAACCCTCCTTTAACATTCAAATGATGTTTGTGTATATAGCTCTACTTATTCTCGCATATACCTTCACACAATCCTTTTTCGCATTCCACATCCGATCTTACAAATAAGATCTTACATTTATATCATAACCTAGGACCAATTTTAGTAGGTTGGCTCTAAGGATATTACAATAAAATCAATTTACAAATAAATTAATGCCCGATGCAATAACCGATTCAACATGTTGGCTTAATGCATTTACAACAATAATAAATCATCTCCATAGCGTGCCATGCTGATTTGGAAAAGATAAGCCTGTTGATGTATAACCTGGACCTATTTGCCGATAACAGCAAATATGCTAATATGAATATGCCAATAAACAAATCTTCAAGACAAAGTGTCCAAACAATGTCTTCAACATAACGAAGTGTTTTCCATGCCATTCCAAGTGTCAGTGATCATTATATCCTGTCGGTGTACCAGATACTGGTGACTGTGCATGAGTCATTTGCTTGCCGGTGAAGTTGCTGATTCTCCAAAGTGCCAGAGTTGATAAGTGTTAGTAGGTGTTGACATCAATGACAAAACCATACCAAAATACCAACACTTTTTTCTTTATTTCGAGAATTTTTCATCAATTTCTCTTTCGACAAAATTCTCAAGGGGGTATACACCTCCCACGCTTTACGCTGGGGCATCTATTTCTTTTTCTTCTATCTTTTACGCACTGCCAAATTTGTCGCTGCGTAAAAGAGGGGCAAAATGTAGACACTTAAAACTAATTATTTTAATTATTTTAAGTTCTTGACATAATTAATTTATTAATTATGTCAATTTTTAATTCCTCCTCAATATTAATTAATTATAATTAATATTGTCACTATAGTCTGTTGATTGATTTATTTAATAAATCAATCCCCTTTTTTTTTTTGATCAGTAAGAGGCCGAGGCCAAGAATTTTATTAATTATTTTGAAGTTTACATTACTCCACTTGTACGGGCACCGGTAGGAAAGAGTGGAGACGAGAAAACCTTTGGCCTTCCCCGGGACCATAGTCCAACTAGTCCTTACTTAATATACAAAAATTCCAGATTTTAATACAACAACACCCCGGGCCAACGTGATCAGGAGGGGGTGTTTCTATTTTACCCCTCCCTTACAAGCCCTAATTTACAAATTTTAGAAATCATTTATCCCTTAACTTCCACCTGCATGGCTCTGAAGATGTTCTTTGATTGTATATAGTATCCCTTAATTGCTCGGGGTATACCTGTTTGGCCTGCATGGTTAGTTACTAAAACACTAGGTAGATTTGTTAGTATCGATCAATCCATTATCATAAATGAAATTTTAATTGTCCATCTAGAGAGATACCTTAATAAATTATCCTGTGAAACCTATCCTCACAGAACATAAATAAGAGATATAAAACTTAAAATTGAGTTGGGTTTCCAGATTCGTTTATCTTAGTGATCAACCCAAGACCCATTCAGATAAGGGATCTCCAACTTACCAACTCTTGTTAATGCTCCTGGATGCGCTCCTTGAGAAGGATGAGATCCAGGCTACAATAACAAAAGTAGGCAAATGGGATTCAGTCAGTCCCTCCTCCCTTTCCCCATCATTTATAGCAGAGAGGATGATGGAGTATGATTATACCATGCTGGATATAAATTTATGTCCAGACCCCGAGTTTTGCATGTTAGCCACCTTTAAACCATAGTCTTAAGATATGACAGGCGGATAGCAAAATATAGAAATTCAGCAAGTGGCACTAGAATTACTCTCATTGATTCGCATTCTAGAATATATATCATCAGTGTGAGTAAATACCAGTAAATGCATACGTTCAAGTGCTTTGCTAATATCTAAAGTAAATATACGAATTACTGGGTATACAGAATAGAATGCTACAATATGACTACATAAACATTTGTCTTAAAGATTTGATACACATTACTATTTTACCCCAATCATTGTTAACTATAGATAAAATCCTGTTATACTAGATTTAATATCTACTTTGAATCACCAGTATAATCAAACATTTAGTGGCAAGAATATCTCCTACAAAAATGACCCTTATTTGCTATCAAGAGTTATACCCTATTAAGACTGAAGGTAAGAAAATAAGATTGTGAGGTGGGAGAGGAGTGAAGTATGCATCAGAGACTGAATATTTCGAAGAAGGCAAGATCAGAAAAAAGGAACATGAACAATTTTACCTTACTTTATGTAAATATAGTTATATAGGTTAACACTTATAAATATTCTTGAAAGATAACAGAGAATATGTGTGTGTGTGTGTGTGTGTGTGTGTGTGTGTGTGTGTGTGTGTGTGTACATGTGTTTATACATATATATATATATACACATATATACACATATATATATACATATATACATATATACACATATATATATACATATATATATACATATATATATATATATATATGTATATATATATGTGTATATATGTATATATGTATATATATATATGTGTATATATGTATATATGTATATATGACTATATATGTGTATATATATGTATATATATATATGTGTATGTATATATATATATGTATATATACATATATATATCTATATATATATATAAGTATGAATATATATATATATATGTATTTATAAAATATCTGAGTATATATCTGTAGAACGAGATTGTGCTCATGAAGGGCATAGGATGACTATTGGAAACTAAGACTACCAATAAAAGGAGATGTATCAGAGCAAAAACCCTTATAATCGAAGCCTCAAAGCATAATTAACACTTCCCCCCATATTTAACCTTGAAGCATGAGAAAGACCTAGGAAAGCAGATTTCTTCAGAAAAATAGAGATTGAAAGATCCACATTATGCCTTTATATAGTCATAATCACATATCTATATATTACTTATGGATATATAGCTTCATGTCTTCGTGAATCAAAAAATAGCAAGAGGCAAAACCATCTCAAGTCCAATGGAAAAGTATTGAAAGATCATCTATGCAGCATTCCTATTCAAAAAGATTTAAAAGGTTGTTAAGCACATTGCCTCTAAGTATTCTATAACTGCTTAAAACAAAAAAGGATTATTTCTGATAACGTAACCTCATCCTCGAAGAATACCATTCCAAGGGCCTTCATCCTTTCTTGCTCAGCTTGTGGGGAGGGTGAGGCCCGGAGCTCTCTGGTGCATCTGCTCAGAGGGCAACAGGGGAATGAGGGAGAGGCACATGATCAGGGATGATCGTGATATTCTCTGCCTCCAAATAGTTATGCAACCACTTCTCACGTGGGGGTTTCTTAACTTGGAGAATCCAAGAGAGAAATAGGAAATTCCTACTTCTGACAGAGCGCAGAGCTTCGAAAGCCACCGGGTCTTCAATTACTAGAATAGGGGAGCGAGGAACTGCGATATTCTTTCTGGTAAGGACATCATAGTCCCATGGTTTGGGAGCTCTGAGTTCTTCATCTATATTGACCATAACCCATTCTAATTCACCGAGAATGTCTTTAATGAAGACCTTCTTGCATAATTTCGCCACCATGTCCCTATCCTTTTCAAAATGCATTGCAAGGGCTAAAAACATAGCTGCAATATCCGAGTTTGCTCTGGTTCGGTCCTCATTCATAATGAAATCCCTCCCTAGAAATTTCATTACCGCTCCAGAGATCAAAGGGTTTTGTTGAACAAGAATACCTCTCAACCGCTCGTCCTTAATCTCACTGATGAAGGCCATCTGACGTTTCAGCCCCAAAAGCCTGAGCATCGTATCCATTGTAGCTTAACAGAAGAAACTTAGCATTCTAAAATAGGACTCGCACTCTTAAAGCTGCATATTGAGCAACTACTAAAGAGTAAATACAAAACATGGAGTGCAAATTTCAAGGCACAAGATCATTATTACTAACACCTACAGCCATCAAGCGAAGGGTACCTCAACTGTCCCATCACTACGGGGACATAAACTTGACTTCACAAAGAGCCATCAAAAGGCCTTGATCGAGAAATGAAGCTGACGTGTGATGTTCGACAATAATATTTCATATGGCAACTGAAGCTCTACAACTATAGGGGTTCAGAAGATGGAAAATATAGAGGTAGATAACTAGAAAGGCTTAAGTCTTAGAGGAAGGCCACCTTTACATTAATAATATTAGCTTTATATCCATGTCGCATATGCTTAGATAAAATATGAAATCATGTTTATAAACCTATACTTATTAATGTATGGTTTAGTCTTCTGCTAGTCCTCAAGTTTATCTAGATAGGGCAGCGGGACAATATAAGGCTACATTTAGGTATAGCCAAGTAAGAAAGGGAAAATGAGGCCAAATAAATCACAAAGTATCTGTATGAATCTTTAAAACCTATCTGAATGAAGGTAAGAGGAGATATTCCTAGAAGGTTAAATAAATAATTGAATATTTAAACAATGGCTCTGAGAATATATGGATAAGCGGCTTAGAGGATTTGAGCAATTAGAGATGACTCTCAATCTAAAGATAGGCCTACCAGGATCCGAACCTACCTAGATATAAATATGCTTGAAAATATATGTATATATATATATATATATATATATATATATATATATATATATATATATATATATATATATATATATATATATATATATATATATATATATATATAAGTCTATATCTTAATAAATATATATATATATGTATATATATTTATATATATGTAACTATATATATATATAAAATATCTATCTCAAGGATATATATGTGTGTATATATGTGTATGTATGTATATACATACATTCATGCATACATACATCCATACATACATACATATGATTGTAAATATATATCTATATATGTGTATTTATGTATGAATGTATGTGTGTGTTTGTGTATGTATGTATATACACACACACATATATATCCATACATGTATATATATACCTATATATATGCATACACCCATATATATATATATTAGAGGAAGTTTGAGATCGCACCGAATCTCCTTATAGATCTAAATATGGATATGTAAACTATCGAGATATGCTTAGATATATATATAAGATTAATGATTATCTGAACTGCAGGGTTCAGGGGAAGGTATGAGTATGGAGCTAATCCGAGGTAGCTAAGATCCAGACAAGCAAGATGTGAGGGGAGGGAAGGCATGAGGATGGATACTGGGGCCATGAAGAGGACCTTGTCTTAGGTTGGCATAGACAGGAGTTTGATGCCATCAGCCCCCAAGTTGGCTAGCTCATCCATCCTTTTATTGCCTTCCCTATAGATATGATTAACTGTAAACCTATCAAGACCTTTGCATAGGTCTATAGCCTTTGATAGAAAGGTATTAAGTTTCCAATTAGGCATGCTCCCTTTCCTTAGAGCATTGACAATTATAGCCGAATCTCCCTCAATATCTAAGCATTTAACTTCAAGTTTCCTGCATAAGAGCAAGCCTTCCACCAAGGCCATCAATTCTGCCCAGTTGTTTGTGTTGATGCCAACCAGAGAGGCAAGGGATGATATTTCCTTTCCTTCCCAGTTATGAACAACACATCCAATCCCTGCTTGCCCTGGGTTGCCCCGAGAAGCCCCATCAAAGTTTAGCTTTAGCCACACTTCACCAAGGGGCTACCATCTGCATGTCGCCCTTGATCGGAGGCTGGCTGAAGGGCCTACTCCTACAAAGGGAGGAAAGGACAAGCCCTTCCATCATTTTTTCATCCTTTCATCCCAATAAGATATAGAAGCATTTTTTAGTGAACCTAAGGTAAGTCTATTGTTCACAAGCTTAGTGACAGTTGACTCTATCTTATTGATGATTCTTAGGGCATCTAGTTTTTCATTCTTAAAGAGACACCTATTTCTTTCTTTCCAAAGTTCCCACATTATGGATGATGGAAGAGCTCTCCATAAACCTTCAAAGAGACATCCACGCCTAAGGAGAGGCTAGGCCATGAGCATCCCTAAGATGGTGTTGGGAAAGGCTGTAGACCATTCAAGTTTATTCGTAAACCAAATCTAGCATTGATGAGAAAAGGGACAGTTAAGGAGTATATGATTGGTGTCCTCCTCCTCTGCTTCACATAGAGGACATCTGCTAGGACCCTCATATCCCATACGCCTAAATTTGTCCACAGTGAGGAGTTTTCTTTGGATCGCCAGCTAGAACAAAATACCTTCCTTAGGCAGACAGTTTCTATCCCAGCAAAGATTCAATGGAAGCTCTGACTTAGGTCTTAAAATTGCTTTGGATATGTGAGAATACCCATCCTTGGAATTGTATTCTCCTCTTAAGGAGCCCTCCCATATGAGCTTGTCCTCATCATGACTTAAGACAAAGTTCCTAGAATTAAGAATTGACAAAAGTTTATGGTTGTCCCTCTTCGAGATGGCTTCATCATCCCTTTCGATCCATTGCCAACCAGCCCCTTCCTTTGAAGGGGAGAGATAACTATTTAGCAAGGGTCCTCTATGTGATTCAAGAAGGGCCTGGGTGACCCTAAAGTCATGGATGTTTTCAATGGCTTTATACCCTCCCCATGAATCTAACCAGAAGAGGGCTTTGTCCCCGGACCCCAGGTTCCAAGTTAGCCTATCAAAGATAATCTTCCTGCAATCGAGCATAAAATTCCAAAGGTAGGAACCTCTGGGAGGGTTGGACTCCCTGAAGATTTGGATTGGATCATCTCCATTAAGGTATTTGAGGTTTAGTAATCTTGCCCATTTGAGGTGAGGAGATCTGAATAATCTCCAAACTAGCTTGGCCCCCAAGGCTCTACCTTGATCCCGTAGGTTTTTGATGCCAACACCACCATCCTCTTTGGGTGTACATACCTTATCCCAAGAAATGAGTGAGATTTTGTGGTTGCTATTAGCACCTTGCCAAAAGAAAGTTCTGAGATTCTTGTTGATCTCAGCAAGTTTGGAAGAAGACAACCGTTGGAGGGAGAGCTAGAAAATGGGCATAGCTGATAAGACCGATCTAACCAATGTAGCCCTATCGGCCGAAGAGAGCCATTTCCCTTTCCAAGTACTAATCCTAGACTTGATCTTGTCCACTAAGTTGTCCCATAAATTTGAGGGTCTCCTGCCTCTTTCAAGGGGAATGCCTAAATATTTGCAGGGAAGGGATCCTTGACTAATTTCCAGGACATTGCAGATTTCCTCTCCTAAAAGGGGGTCTATGTTGAACAAAAAAACTGCAGATTTAGCTAGATTAACCTCTTGACCCAAGGCCAACATGTAGGAATTAAGGATGTCTTTGAAGGAACGAGCCTCCCCTGAGCCACCTTGCCCAAAAAGCATTGTGTCGTCAACAAATTGCTGGTGGGTGAAAGGGGGGAGGCCACTGGTGATGGGAATACCTTGGATCCTCCCCTTCTCTTTGGCCACAAAAATAGATCTACCTAGGGCTTCAGCCATAATAATGAAAAGGAAGGGGGACATAGGATCACCTTGCCTGAGCCCCCTCAAACTACTAAAGAAACCTTCTGGGGAGCCATTAACCAGAACTGAGAATCAAGGGGTGGATACGAATTCGAAGATAAGGTTGATCCAGGTTTTGGAAAAGCCAAAGGCCTCCAAGCATTTGCATAGGAAGCGCCAATCAACTTTGTCATAAGCTTTACTTATGTCCAATTTGATTAGCATGCTCAGAGATTTGTTGAGTTGAACCGAATGAATGGCCTCCTGGGCAATAATAACCCTGTCATAGATTGATCTATCCATTACAAAGCCAGTTTGTTCTTCACTAATAATTAAGGGGAGGAGATTCTGGAGTCTAGCTGCTAAGGTTTTAGTTAAGAGTTTATACAAAGTGTTGCAGAGAACAATTGGTCTGAAGTCATTAAAGCTCTCCAGGTCTTCATTTTTTGGAATGAGGGCAAGGAAGGTATTGTTGACTTCTTTGAGAATCTTACCCGAATTCCTTACCCCCTCTAAGGAATCCATGATTTATGTTCCCATAAAACCCCAGCATTTTTGGAAAAAGCTAGTGGGGAAGCCATCTGAGCCCGGAGCCTTATCTGGATTCATCTTGAAGAAAACAGATTTAACCTCCTCCACTAAGAATTTCTTTAATAGGGCTTGGTTGTGGTCATCGATAATGAGTTTTGGGAGATTCTTAATAATATTGAGTTGGCCCCTAAGGTTGGAGCCTTCAAGATTGTTTAAAATATTCTCATAGAACTTAACTGCCTCAGACGCAACCTTATCCGGTTTAGACATGATGGATCCTTGGCCGTTCATGATCTTAGAGTTCGGTTGACCCCTCTCCTTTGCTTGGTGTTGTTGTGGAAGAACTTGGTGTTCCGATCCCCATCACTCAGCCAAGTCTCCCTGGATTTTTGTTTCTAGAAGATCTCTTCGTAAGATAGTATCTTTTCATACTCAAAGAGTAGGTCCTTTTCCTTAAGGAAAAGATGTTCATCCATCCCCTTCTCAAGTACCTCAGTGTTAACCATATTGAGATCATTCTTTATTAGGGTTTTTTTGTCAAAGATGTTACCAAAACTGGTCCTATTCCACTCTAAGAGCTTCCTTTTTATAAGCTTTAACTTACTAGCAACAATAAACATCTTCAAACCTGAGAAAATGGAGCTACTCCACCACTTCTCAAGTAAGTTTAGAAAGTTGTCATCTCTAAACCACATATTCTCAAATTTGAAGGGGCATTTTTTAGGGGAATGGTTGGATGATAAGTTTAATTGGAGTGGGAAATGGTCTGATCCTGATAAAGGGAGAGGCTCTTCCTTCAGGGAGTAATTTAGCTCTGAGAGCCCTCCATAGATAAAGAACCTATCAAGTTTCTCTGCAATATTATAAAAACCAGATCTTCTATTATTCCAGGTGAAGGCATTCACTGCCGTCTGGATTTCCAGCAGGGAATTCCTATTGATCTAGAGATTGAAATCTATAGCTGAAGGAGGAAGCTTGCTACTTCCTCCTCTCTTGTCTGATACCTTAGTGATGGCATTGAAATCTCCACCAATGATACTTAGGTCATTCGAAAAAATTCTTATAAAGGACTCAAGTTCCTTCCATACCTTCACCTTATCCTTATTCTAGATGGGGCCATATATGTTAATTAGTTTGAATCTAAGGTTATTTTTATAACTTACTACATCTCCTCCTATCCAATTTTGCTTAATCTCTCAAGGTGTGAACGAAAGGGTTCTAGAATCCCAAATGATAGCTAAACCCCCTAAGGCGCCTGTGGCCGGGGAGTGTTTTAGTTGTCTAGCCCCTAGTTTTTGCTCAAAGAGGGAAATCTTAGATGCGCTCATTTTTGTTTCTTGAATTAACATTAAGTCAGGTTTAGAATCAAAGATACAACACTTTAAGATGAGTTGTTTGTTAGGGGCATTCAAACCCCTAACATTCCACGTTATGATTTTCATGGCTCTGTGGGGAGGAACTTCCCCTCCCCTACATTAAAAAGAGTAGATATTTTGGACTGACCTCTAGCTTCTCCATCCTTTAATCTCAGTTCAGCAAGGGATCTCCTGCCCCTTCTTTTACTGAATCTAGCACAATCCGGAGAGTCTTTGCTTTTAACAGAGCAGAGAATGCCTAGGGTATTAGGTTGCTGATTTTCCAAGTTCTCTGATGCTATAAAGAGTTCATCTATTTCTAAGTTAACTCTAGTAATATTTACTAGATTATTAACAAGGAGATCCCTTTGTCTTTCCAATTCCTCATCATCACATATTTCATCAACCAATTGATCCATAAGGTCGTTTACTACTTCTTCCCCTATAAAATTGGCAATGATGTCAACTTCCTTAGACACGCGATCACTCTCAGATACTACAGTTGTAACAGGGTCAACCCTTAGCGAAGAAGGGCAAGCCTCTTCCCCCAGAGGGGCCTTCAGACTTGAGACTCGGGAGAATGCTTGATTCTGCTGGGAAGCCCTTGCTAGATCTTGGGGAGGATTATCTTTCTCTTTTGATAGCACTGAGATGGTGAGATTCTGCAGAGGGGAGGGTTTTGAGGAGCTCTCTCTCTCTAGTGGGGTAAGAGAGCAAGATGGTAACATATTTGTCATACCAGGCTGTTCTGTCTAGGGGAGCCACTCACAAATTTCCCCCTTCCAAGTTTCAATCCCTGAGAGAAGGGTCACCTATAGGGGGATTGACAGAAGGCAGTGGTTGGGGAGGAGAACATGAGGTCTTAACTGGGGATCTCTGATGACACAAAACCGTGGCAGGGTGATTAGTGCTAGTATTATTAAAACCCTCAATGGAGAAACCCCCTCCTTCCACAAATCTAATTGGAACGATTCTCAACTTGGAAATTGATTTAGGGAAAGCATTTTTAAAGGGGGTTTTCCTTGGCCTTTTAACTTTGAAAGGACCATTGTAGAAGGGTAATTCAAGGGATAAACATAGGTTATCGCATTTAAGTGTTACGGGTTCGATAGTTTTAATGTTAATATCCATATTAACAATCAGAAGATGGTTAAAGAAGCTTAGGGCTGATTTTTTAACTTCTACAATTTTACCTATTTTGTTCCCTAAAATTCTTTAAAAATCATTATTTCGTAATTCTACCAGAATTTTTTCGAGTGATATAGCTCTATTGACCATGCATGAATTTAATTGAGAAGGATGAAAGAGGGTTTGCCATCCCCAACAGTCAAACCCTAAGCCCATGAACTTTGATAAGCCCTCGTTTAGCAGTGAATTTCTTAAATTTTGATTACCGCATTCAATAGCTAAGAACTGATCAGGAAGGATGTCAATTTTTACCTAGTTATTGAGAGAAGACACCACCCAATTAGCGATTTGTTCAGTCGGGATCCCCCAACCTTTCCATCATGCAAAAAAAATTATGTCGTTGTAGTGCATTTGATACATATCCAATGTTTCGGTATCAATATCAATGATCATCCTACTGGGACTAGCTTTTGGTAGTTTTCCCAAGGACTTTCTAGTAAAGAGAACGGAAACCGGGGGCCTGTTTGACCAGTTAGGTTTTATAAAACCTTCCTTCTAGCCAAGGTTGGGATTTCGCATAAGACAATTTGATTGCCCTACTGCCTTATTATTTTTGTGCCTTACCGACTGCCAGTTTCGATCCTCGCCTTGGAGCGAAGGAAGGGGAGCCCTAGCCGAATCAACCAGAGAATACTTTGTTTTTGCAAAGAAAGCTTCTTGCTCGATGGTTCGAGATTTTACCCTACTAAGTTCATCTGCCCTAGTGTGACTAGCCAAAACAACGAACTGATTTCCATAGCCTTAGTGAACACCTCACAGTGGATAAGGATGCTCGCAGAGAAATGGTAATGTCTTGAATCTACTTTTCACATGCAAAGCCATATTCGCACATAGTAAGATCTCATATGCAATAAATTAATAATATAGTACTAATATATATAATAATAAATTAATAATCAATCCCCTTTTATTCTTCTAAAAATCCTCAATCTTAAATCTCCTCAAATTCATCCTCTTAACTAATTAATTTCAATTAATTAGTTAACCTAGTGATTCCTAAAAATCACCTTTTTCCTAATCCATCATTAACCTAATGAATTCTTCTAGAAACTCCCTAAACTCACTTAGCATTGTTCTTCTAATTTTTAATTCCCTCCACTCATTCTCTCTCCTAGTCAAATCCTCGTACAAAATCTTATATACTCTAATCCCTCTCCTAATGAGTTGCTAGTGGCTAATCATCATGACTAGCCACAAAGTCAACTCTGTGTCCCTTCCATCCAACCACTCTCCTTAAATGCTCTTTTCCTAGGTGAATGTGAGATTTTCAAAATCTCACATTCCTCTAAGCATCTCATCTTCCAAGGAATTTTTGATTCCTCCTTATTCCTCCAATCCCCATGAGCATCCCTTTTGAAGAAATTTTTAATTCTTTATTTCCATACCCCAAGGAATATCCTATCCCTCTCAAGGCACAATGGGAAGTCTTCCTAATGAACCTTGAGGAGTGTGGAGACAAGAAATGCCTTTAAGGCATATCTCTTGGTCTCCACACCTCCTCTTGGGGCCTTGTGTGGTCTCACAAGGAATCCTGACCCTCCATCTTGGGTCAATCCTAGCCCTCCATTTCTCCTCCTCTCTTCCTAAAAATTGAGGACTCCATTCCCTCATATATCATCTCTAATTTTAGCAAATCCATGTTACTAGTTTGTGCCTAGGAAACCATCCTTGCATCCTTACCATGCCAAAAGTAGCACTCATCCATACTAGCCATCTCATCCTTCAATCCTTAACCCATCACATCCATTTGTGCACAATATTGGAGAGCCAACCACATCAATCAATCTAGGAGAAAATCAACATCACGTTGGAGGCATTTGGGTGCACTTTGACGTCATCCAAGCTCCATCTGAAGGATAAAGTAAAAGTTTGCAAGGTATAAGCATTGTCTTCATGTTTTCATGTGGTTTGATTTAAGTTCCATGTTTTTAATATGTTTTAGTGTTTTGTTTGCATCATATCCACCTAAATTCACCTTACTACTTTTTACCATCTTCACAACCCAATGCAAGTTGCAACCCACTTTTTGAAATAAATTTTATTTCAATTAAATCCTAAAATTCCTCCTACTTGCATTTTCCTACAAAATCCACTTGCATACCTAAGCCCCCTTCTATATTCTTCCGATCAATTCTATAATTAGCCTAATTACCCCTTAATCATTTGCACATATCTTAAGAAAAAGGTCACTTCTCGGAAACCCCCAAAGTCTTCACAAACCATTAAAGGCTTTGTGTCTCTAACTGTTGGCATTGCATGAAGATTGCATTGATGAAGTATAGTGTTGTCATTGATGTCAATAGTAATCGGTAATGGAGTTGTATTGCAACTGGTAGTGATGCAATAATGCAAACAGTAGTAAAGCAGTGAAGGAAACCGGTATTGGTATTTGAAGCAGAGTGATCAACCGGTAACCCTAACTAGTTGATATGCCAAACCCTAACCGATGGAGCTTGGTGAATCTGTTATGATGATCTATGATTGAATGGTGATCAGAGATGGAGATGCCATGTATGCATGATGCACGTGATGAGTTTCAAAGTGGTTTTGGCGCATGAAGATAATTGTTTATCTTGGGAATGAGTAAATGCATAACATGAAGTGATAACTGTGTGATGAGTTACAGGACCCGATATGCGATGATCCAAGAGCGGTTCAAGTTGTCTACAATAATGTGTAATTGATTGCTATGTAATCCAACGGTCATGATTGAACCGATATGTTTGTAATCTCTATGAGAGTTGTAGGTTTTGTGATGTGTTACCAACCTATTGTATTTTCTTATAAGGTCGATGAGTTGTTTTGTAATTTGTTGGCAATTTGGTTAATTATGGTAGTGTGACTGTTGTCAAACTAGAAGGAGTGTTTGCAGAATGTTGTGAAGGAGGATAGGAGCAGAAAAGGATCTGACTAAGCAAGATAATTCTATTACCAGATCAGCAAAGACATTGTTGTTCTCTAACCATTACAATAGTTAAATCCTTTAACCGAGTAAGCTTTAACAGGCTTGGTGTTGTCTAAATCCTCTAACCAGGTGATCCATTAGTTTGGATTTGAAATCCTCTAGTGAGGTCACTCCTAATAGGCTATTGCCTTTAACAGGGTATTTTAGTCAATCCCTTAACCGGGTGGTCCCTAATCGGATTTGTTCTTAACGGGACATTATTGTATAAGATTCTAACAAGGCTTGGCTCCTAATAGGGCTAACTTCAGAAGAGTTCAGAATACTTGTGAGTATTCATCCCCACCGTGGTTTTCCCCATTTGGGTTTCCATGTGAAAAATCATCGTGTCAAGTGGTGAATGATTTTGTGGATATGTTTAGATATGATTAACTAGTAAATCCACTTAGATATGTTTAGATGACCAGAAGTTATCTAAAATGAGCTATTACTGATGTTAGTAAAGTGGTTTAATATTTTGGTTAAATGGTATGTGAGTTACAAATTTGTTACATTGTATCATTGATGTTTTGATCAACCGATAAAGTTTGATAGTGTAGTAACAATTTTTGATTCAGAGACTAAACCAGTTAGTTTTGCAAGTTGTTTCTAAGTTGGGATTTAGTTTGGTGAAAGTTTAGTTTATTTTCTATCTACTGATTCACCCCCCCCCCTCTCAGTAGTTGTCCGGATCCTTATTGTTTCATCATATTATCAATTGGTATCAAAGCATTTAAGGTCCTCTTGTGTTTAAGCCTAATAGCTTGAGGTAAAGATCTAGGAGAACGTGATGAAGAATGAAGGTCCAAAATTCTATAGGGAAAACTACAGAATCTGGAGTGATAGGATGAAGATCTATATCAAGAGCTTAGGAAGTCAATATTGGGAACATGTTGTTACTAAATATAACTTGCCTAGTGGGATTTTGCCAGATGATCAAAAGAAGGAGCAACGGGAGAACAATCAAGCATTGGAGTCCATTATCAGTTCCTTGTCTGATTCAGAGTATGTTGATGTCCATGGATTGGAGACTCCTTATGAAGTGTGGAAGAAATTTGAAGATATTTATAGCAGTGATGAGCATGTTAAGATTGTCAAAGAAGAGATTCTGAGAGGTAAATTTGATGGTATGTGGATGGTTGAAGGAGAAAACATTCAATAGTATGGTCAGAGGATCAAGGAGATAGTCGGAGAGATCAAAAGTGTTGGTGTTACAGCGGAGGATACCACAGTGGTTAGCAAGGTGTTGAGAACCCTTCTACCGGTCTACGATATCCAAGTTGCAACCATTCAGGAACTCAATTCTATTGATAAAACAAAGGTAACTCTTGAATCCATCATTGGTAAATTAACTGCATTTGAATTGAATAGTTATGATGGAAGTTTTCAGAGATCGAAATCTGCATTTAGAGTCTCAATTTCAAATCCATAGGTAAGGAAAAGTAGAGAAGCCAGTTACAGTCATGAGTCTAGATCCAGCAGAGAGGTAGATGATGAAGACAGTCTGATTGAGCTTGAAGCATTGTTGGCCAAGTAGTTACCCAGAGGTACTAGTAAGAATAGAGGTAGATTACCTTTGAAGTGTTTTGCATGTAACCAAAATGGACATATTGCTCCTAACTGTCCAAATGGAGATAATGAACAAAATGTGAGAAGTATAAGAAGTACAAAGTCAAAGGTAAAAGAGATTGTCTCATTGTTATTGATGGAGGAATTACAAATGAAGAATTTGAAGGAGATGCAAATGAGGACATTGTCTTTGTTCCTATTAAAGAAGAGACATCAGATCAGAAAGTAGTAGTCTCTCACATAGATAGTTCTGATGATTAGATTATAGACAGTGGTTGTTCACACCACATGACCGATGACCGGAGTAAGTTTCTTACTTTGAGAGAGTTTAATGGAGGTGTTGTGAGATTTGGAAATGACTCACCCTGCATGGTGAAAGGAAAGGGATCCATCTCTTTGAATGGAAAAAGTGCAAATGATGTCTACTGGGTTGAAGGACTGAAACACAATATTTTGAGTGTAGCTCAACTCAATGACAAAGGTTACCAACTGGAATTCAAGAATGGATTCTACAAGATTTATGGAAGCAAAGGTGAACTAATTGCAACCAACAAGTAGACCAAAGGTAACTTGTTTCATTTAAGTTCTAAAGTCAACAATTGTTTAATTGCAAAAGTAGAAGATAGTTGGCTTCAGCATTAGAGATCCTGTCATATGCATTTTGATAACATTGTAAAAATCAGTAAGTCCAAATCAATAAGAGGTTTGCCTCAGTTGGACAAACCGGTGAATTCTCTATGTAAGGAATGTCAATTAGGGAAGATGACATCCTCAATATTCAAGAGAAAATATTTCTCAGTAGAAAATTTTTAGACTTGGTTCATACCGACCTTTGTTGACCAATGAGGACTAGGAGTATTCAAGGTGATTAGTATTTCATGATTTTTACCGATGATTTCTCAAGGATGATGTGGGTCACATTCTTGAAAGACAAGACAGAAGAATTTAGCAAGTTTAAGGCATTCAAAGCCTTAGTTGAAAATTAAAGTGGAAAAAAGATAAAGTTCTTAAGAACTGATCAAGGTGGTGAGTTTACTTCAGAAGAATTCACTAGTTACTGTGAAGACAATGGAATTAAGAAGCAGCTTGCTGCACCTAGAACACCATAGCAGAATGGTATTGTAGAAAGGAACAATTGGTCAGCTGTTGAAACTACTAGAACTATGCTAATTCAAAGAGGTGTAGCTAAGACATTATGGAGAGAAGCTATCAGCACAGTTGTTTACATAATGAACCAGATACTGGTTAAAAGAGGTAAGGATAAAACTCCTTATGAGTACCGATATGGTAGATCACCTAATGTCTATTACTTTAAGATTTTCAGTAGAAGATGTTTTATCAAGAGAGGTGATTATGTTGGTAAGTTTGATGCCAAGAGTAATGAAGGCATATTTCTTGGTTAATCCACCAAGAGAAAAGCTTACAAGTGTTACAACAACCAGACCAAGAAAATCATTGAAAGTGTAAATGTCTGAGTTGATGAATTTCCTAAGAAATCAAGAGAAACCAGTCAGGAGAAGAAAGAAGAAGAACCTTACACACTATTTTTGGAACCAGAACGAGTGAAGCCAAAAGTTGGTGAACGAAACACAGAAGCCCAAGTTCAAATGAAACAGGGAGGTCCAGCAGAAGAAGAAGAAAGTGAAGAAGAAGAAGAACCTGGATATCAAGATCATGTCATTCCAAGGTATGTTAGACTCAAACATAGCCCTGATCAGATTATTGGAGACATGAATGCAGGTGTGCTAACTAGAATAAAGCTTAGAAAGAACTCTTGTATGATTTATACCATTGAGCCTAGAATTGCAAAAGAAGCATTTGCAGATGAAGACTGGATCAAGACAATAAAAGAATAACTTGACCAGATAGAGAAGAACAATACATGGTCATTGGTACCCAAACTAGAGAACAAGAATGTAATAAGACCAAAATGGGTATTCAGGAATAAACTGAATGAAGATGGAGTAGTGATTAGAAATAAAGCCAGACTGGTATGCAAAGGATATGCACAAGAAGAAGGTGAAGACTATGGTGATACATTTGCACCAGTTGCAAGATTGGAAGGAGTAAGGACTCTACTTGCTTTTGCAGCATACATAGGACTCAAAGTATACCAGATGGATGTGAAGTCAGCATTCCTAAATGGAATATTGGAAGAGGAAGTCTACATTGAGCAGCCAGATGGTTATGCTTTAACTGTAGAAAAGGACATGGTGTGCAAATTACATAAGGCATTATATGGATTGAAGCAAGCACCTAGAGAATGGTATGAAAGATTGCACTCTCACTTGGTGAAGATAAGTTTTCATAGAACCAATGAAGATGACAACATATATCTCAAGTTAGAAGGTGACAAGATACTGGTAAGTGAGATATTTGTTGATGATATCATTTTTGGAGGAAATGATGATATGTGCCATGATTTTGCTAATGAGATGAAGAATGAGTTTGAGATGTCACTGGTAGGTGAGATAAAATTCTTCATAGGTCTGCAAATTCAACATATGAAGGAAGGTATTTTCATCTCATAGTCCAAATATGTGAAAGAAGTATTGAAGACGTTTGGAATGGAAGACTGTAAACCAGTTGGTGTTCCAACTGGTTATAGGTTGTAAATTATCTAAGGAGGATGATTCTACATCAGTGGATGAAAAGGAATACAGGTCAATGATAGGTAAACTACATTGTGTTGTCCACAGCAGACCGGACATTGCTCATGTAGTAGGATTGGTTACCAGATTTCAGAATGGCCCGAAGGAGACCCACATGGTAGCGACCAAAAGAATTTTTTAGATATCTGAAAGGAACAATTGATTATGGATTATGGTATCCATATGCAGGTAACTTTGATTTAAAAGTATATACAGATGTAGATTGGGCAGGCAATGTTGATGATAGAAAGAGTATAACCAGAGGAGCATTCTTTCTTGGAGGAAGATTAGTGTCTTGGAGCAGCAAGAAACAAAGTTGTATATCACAATCAACTACAAAAGATGAATATATTGTAGCTTATATGAATTGTATCCAAGCAATCTAACTGAAACACATTTTGGAAGGTTTCAAGTTGAAGATTTCAAAACCGGTAAGGATTTTCTGCGATAACACGAGTGCAATAAACATTTCTAAGAATCCAGTGTTGCATGTTAGGACCAAGCATATCGAGCTAAAGTATCATTTCTTGAGAGAGAAAGTGCAAAGTAAAGATGTTTCACTGGAGCATGTATCTATTAAGGAACAGCTAGCAGATATCTTTACTAAACCTCTACCTAAGGCTACTTTTGAGTATCTTAGAGGTAAGTTAGGGGTTGTACCACTACATGAGGTTAATTAAGAAGATGTGGAAGACATCAGTCCTGGAGCTTATTGAAGATCTTGAAGATGGATTGGTGTAGAGTGGAGCTACTCCACAACTGGAGCAACTTATTGCAGATCGATGAAGCATGAAACTGAATGGTTAACCTTCACTTTGGCATTGTTGTCAAAGGGGGAGAAGAACTATATGATTGATAACCAGTTACCAGCTGAAGACATGGAGATATAGTTGAAGGAGAGTATGTGATTGGAAAATGTAAGCCAGGATTCCTATACCTGTGTATGTGCATTACTCTCAATCATCACAATCAAAGGGTATTGATATTTGTATTGCCATCAATGCCAAAGGGGGAGATTGTTAGAATTGCATGAAGATTGCACTGATGAAGTATAGTGTTGTCGTTGATGTCAATAGTAACCGGTAATGAAGTTGTATTGCAACTGGTAGTGATGCAATAATGCAATAGGTAGTAAAGCAGTGAAGGAAACCGGTATTGGTATTTGAAGTAGAGTGATCAACTGGTTCCCCTAACCAGCTGATATGCCAAACCCTAACCGATGGAGCTTGGTGAATTGGTTATGTTGATCTATGATCGAATGGTGATCAGAAATGGAGATGCCATGTATGCATTATGCATGTGATGATTTTCAAAGTGGTTTTGGCACATGAAGATAACTATATATATTGGGAATGAGAAAATACATAGCATGAAGTGATAACCGTGTGATGAGTTATAGGATTCGATGTGCGACGATCCATGAGCGGTTCAAGTTGTCTAGAACAATGTGTAATTGATTTCTATGTAATCCAATGGTCCTGAATGAACCGATATGTTTGTAATCTCTATGAGAGTTGTAGATTTTGTGGTGTTACCAACCTACTATATTTGCTTATAAGGTCGATGAGTTGTTTTGTAATTATGTTGGCAATTTTGTTAAGTGTGGTAGTGTGACTATTGTCAAACCAGAAGGAGTGTCTACAGAATGTTGTGAAAGCAGATAGGAGTAGAATAGGATCTGACTAAGCAAGATAGTGCTATTACCATATCAGCAAAGACCCTGTTGTTCTCTAACCATTACAATAGTTAAATCCCTTAATCGGGTAAGCTTTAACAGGCTTGGTGTTGTCTAAATCCTCTAACCAGGTGATCCATTATTTTGGATTTTAAATCCTCTACCGAGATTACTCCTAATAGGGTATTGTCTTTAACAGTTTATTGTAGTCAATCCCTTAGCCGGGTGGTCCCTAACTGGATCTGTTCTTAACAGGACATTATTGTATAAGATTTTAACAAGGCTTGGCTCCTAATAAGGTGAACTTTAGAAGAGTTCAGAATACTTGAGGTTATTCATCCCCACCATGGTTTTTTCCCATTTAGGTTTCCACATGAAAAATCATTGTGTCAAGTGGTGAATGATTTTGTGGATATGTTTTGATATGATTAACTAGTAAATCCACTTAGATATGTTTAGATGACTGGAAGTTATCTGAAATGAGCTATTACTAATGTTAGTAAAGTGGTTTAATATTTTGGTTAAATGGTATGTGAGTTATAGATTTGTTACATTATATCAGTGATGTTTTGATCAACTGGTAAAGTTTGACAGTGCAGTAACAGTTTTTGATACAGAGACTAAACTTGTTAGTTTTGCAAGTTGTTTCTGAGTTGGGATTTAGTTTGGTAAAATTTTAGTTTATTTTCTATCTACTTATTCACCCCCCCCCCTCTCAGTAGTTGACCGGATCCTTATTGTTTCATCATATTATCACTAACAAGTTAACCTTTAAAGTGTTCAATAACTATGAATAATTAACTCAAACTCAACCCTTGGTTAGAGACTTTCTCTCTAACTTGACCATTCTTTAACTCATGGGTCTCTTCAAGCATTCATTTCTTTGACCATGGTTATCTTTAAACCCTTGCACAATATTTTATCCTTTGGATAAAAGGATTATCCAATAACTCAACCCTAAGCTTACCCACTGTTGGGGCTTGAAATTTCCAAGTAATTTCAAGAACCCTACTTTTGAAAATGGTGGTCACTTTATGGAAACGTAACATAATGGATGGTGAATGATTTGAGCACCTAGAGAAAAGAAGGATAAGATAAGGATATGAGTAAATCAATTCCAATGGACCTCCATAAAAGGTTGTTAAGCTACCTTGTATATTGCATATACATCCATTCCCTTCAAGTCATAAAGAGTCTATATAATCTTAACATATTAAAACCTCTATCCCACTTCATACATGAGCTGAGAATTCCATATAATCCATCATCATCCCATCCTCATAACCCTAGGCATGTCATATATATTTGTTCCAAAGAGTGCTACCATGAGCCATTTTTCTTATGAGGATGATAATATCTCATAATAACTTGTCATCTTAAATTATAGCATGTCATAGCCTAATATGTTATTCCTATATGTTCCTAAATAGACTTAATACATATTATACTTGCTAATATGTTGTCCCAACCTGTCAACTACCCAATATGGATTCTTGACCTGCTAAGTTTACTTGTCGAATGTTGCAGATTGGTGTTCTTGACCTACAGAAATGATGATGTGGACAGAGAATGAAAATGAGTGAAACATGAAAATATAAGAAAGACCCATTTCATAAAATCACGTTTCCAAGCTCCATTAAAAATATTAGGTTTTTAAGATGTTTTTTTTTGTTGTAGACCATACAGAAGACCATAAGTAGGCTGAAAAGCCTGTTATTTTGACTTGCATGAAAGAAGATGTTGATTGGGCATGCAAATGTGTGAAACTCTCAAATCTGATGAAGACCCATTTCATAAAATTAAGTTTCATACTTCTAGAAAAACTTTAAGGTTTTTAGGTGGTGTTTTGGACTGTCGACCAAGAAAAATACCAAAAGATAGCTTAAAATGGAGTTATCAACTAAACTAGTCTATTATCATTTTCAAGGATTTTTGTTAATTTTAATGTAAAATGGTGACTTTTCATCCCAAAACGGGTATGGTAATCATTAAACCACATATATATGTGGTTAAAAATGTAGATATGGAGGAGGGACATGAGAGATATCACATATAATATTATTTTAAGTAATACAATCAGTATTTTCCTTTCAATTGTGTTGCGAAAAATCTTTGTTCAAGATCAGTTCTCTGTGATTTTCATTTTGTGTAAATGAATGTTATCTTAAATCTTCTTATGAACTATTTTTTTGTTGTCATGGAAATTTGATAAACAAGAATCATTTGTAAGTTCCTCGTCCTTATGTTTCTTGTCTAGTTGGTCTTTCAAGGAAAGTTCAATTCAATTGGACTAGTTGTTGTGGCCAACATTAATTAAATAGTATTAAGGGTTGAATTAGCTAACAGATTCATCCAAGTGGTGAATTTAAAAATTGTCTCACATAGTTATTCATGAAGGTTTGGAAGAGTGTGACTCTATGGCCCAAAAGAAAAGATGGCAGTTGTCTATTACATATAAATTTCAATTCAAGATCAATCAAATGATTACATATATTTTTCAATTTCAATTTCATGCAAGTAGGTGATAATAGTAGGGTAAGAAGTTAAATTAATCTATTCCAGAAGTTCGTGGCATTCTGAGATATAGATAGAAGATAGGCTAAAGGAAGACTAACTTTTCTTAATTGGAAGGTGCGCCCGCCTAGGTTTCGAAGAGCCTGGGGAGTAGGGAATTACAATCACATTGATATATCTCGACAGTTGGCCACAATTGAACGTTGAACCTAAACACAAGGCTTGGCATACCTTTAGGTTTTTTCTTCCTATAATTTTGAGCTCCAACACCCCCTCAAGTAACCACCATGTCTTCTCAAGCATTTAATGCCTCTTCTCTCTCCTCTTAAGCCATCTCTTGTTGACAATTGTCACCATTTCATTGGTGAAAATTGTAAACATGGATTGAGGATCATTCAATCCTAACCCTTGTTAAGATTACTCAATCTTAACCATCCAATTGCCCATTTCTTCTATAAATAGGTCCGATTTCTCTCATTATCCATCATCCAAGTTTCATGCATCCATATGGTAGTCTATTTCATCAAGTCTTAAGCTTTACCTCTCTTTGTTTAATCATAATCTTTAACATTTAGAAGCATTTCATATCATTAGCATAGCATATTCATGCTAGTATATCATGTTAGTATAGCTTAATATCCATATCATAGCATAGTTAGTTTCATTATCATAGCATAATCCTCATCTTAATAAGTTTATTATATAGATATTAATTGCATATTCCATAAGATCATTTTTATCCATTATCACTCATTCTTGGAGTTGTCATTCCAAAGGTCAATTGCTCAATGATCTGAGAGAAACCATTGACTTGAGGAATCCTATGAGATACAAAACAACTAGAGACCTTTTAAAAGATTTTCTTGTTTAACTAGTTTACCAAGTTAGTCTTTATATCTAATGTTTCATTGGTATGTTATTTTCTTGTCTTTCTAATTAATCAACTGACACCACTATTCTAGCATACATTTTTGGCACCCACCATGGGCCTGTCCCAGAATTTCTAATCATTTTGTATGCAAGTTGAAGACAAATCTCTTAAAGAAACTCTGAATAGCGCATCTGCGAGATACTTCAGCGCATTTAACTCATTTTACAAGGCATATGTCCTATTATCTAGTGAATATGACAGATACACCATCGCATAAGAATCCCATTCCAGTGCATAATGATTTGATTTGTCTTTTAGCGCATTGAATCATCAGGACAGCACATCTAAGTTCTAGAGTAGCACATAGGCTCTAGAATATAGTGCATTGGTTGCATCTTTTAGCGCATTTGTTCTAACTTTTAGCGCACAATAGACAAAGAATTTTTTTATGGCAAAAAAATGAAAAGTTTAGGCTTGTCAGCCCACAATCTTCACTACCTTTTTCAACAAGTTTTTGTAGGAAACTAATGTTGGTTGCAAGTCCAAAGGAGATAGATTAAGTTCTTACTTAAGTTTTCAAAATTTTATCTAAGGATAAAAATAACTTCATCTCTCATTTGGTGTTTAAAAATAATATCACGTGCTTTCTTCTAAAAGGTTAAAACAAACAAACAAACCTTTCCTTTCTTGCAAGATAGTTCACATTTCTTTTGGTATGGTTAAAAAGAACAAAAACAAAATTTCTTTTACCAAAGGATAAAAGAAGAAAACCCACACTTCCTTTTCAAAGTAACAAAGAACAATCCATTTTTAGTCAAGTTGTCAATTTCATTTTTCTTGAAAACCTTTCCAAATTTTCTCAAAAGTTCATCATTGCAATATGTCACTCGCGATTTTTCTCTTGTTGACCGGGTTTTCTTTACAAAATTTTGCAAAAGTTCAAAATTTGGGATCTTTTCATCATTTCTATCTTGGGTAAAATGAACACCATAATTGATTGGAACAAAATTTCCAAATAGCAATTGGATCACATTGCAATAAAAGGATAAAAGGAACAAACTTGTTAACCGTGTTTTGAAAGTGATAGGTGTATGCTCTCCCCTTAATTGGGTGATAAAAAATCCAAACTCGCTCTTTTTATTTCTTTTCTTTTATTGCAATTAGGATACAACCTTTAGCAATTCTTTCTTCCCGAGAAGCTCATAAGGCTAGTGAGAGGGGAACGACCTAAGTGAGGAATGGCTAATGCCAAGTATTCCAACCCACTATGATCAAATGTGGATGTGATGAAAATCATGTTCAATGGTTTTTCTCATTGATTAGCCTTCCCCCAATATCCTCGAGATATGAAAAAGCCTTTGTACTAAAGGTTGGGAAGCCTCCTGAGGGAATTTATCACTAAAGATCGAATGGAAGCCTTACTAAAAGCTTTAAGAGTAGAAGTCTTGCCGATTCAGTTATCCAAACATTTCTAATATCATATTGCAAGGGTGGGGAAGAATCCGCCCCAAAGACACTCACCATACATCTCCCAAGAAAATGATCCAATTCAGAAGCAATTCTCTTTGGTTCAACTTCTGGAAAAAGGCAAAAAAATAGGTGAACCTTAGGGTGTGACACGACTGTTTGAGTTGAAGGAGTATCAAGATGTGATCTATTGATATTTTTAATGACCCTTGAGATTAAAGAGTATGCTTGATGTGTCTTTCTTGTTCAAACCAGTGAAAATAAACAAGGATTTGAAAAGATCCTATTGAACATACACTCATTGTTTAGAATATAGACAAAAATGAACTGTCTTATTACTTATTGCTATGTTTTCATATTATTTTTTAGAAGATCATCGATCAAACAAATAGAATTGTCAAAAACACAAGTCAAGCTTATCACAATTTTCAACATCAGGGCAATTTAGCACATAAGTTATTTATATTAGCGCTTTGGATCATCCTTGTAGCGCATGTAACCCATTTAGTAGTGCTTCAGAGGAAACATAAATGCATACAGTACAAATACTAGAGCATGTAGCCCAGTTAGATTTTCAAGAAAATCAACTATCAAAATAGTGCATTCATACAACATTTTAGCACTTACATAAGACAACATAGTGCATTGGAGGATAAGGATAGCACATTTGAATCAGATTTTAGCACATCCTCTATCTATTTTAGCACATCCATGAAAAAATACCTTAGACAAAGACTCGTTTAGAAACATTTTTTAGTAAATTTAGAAAAAATTTGAATGCCCTTTTCAGAGTTGTTCTTTTCAGCCATCGGAAACATCAATTTCAACTTAGGAGGATCAAGTTATCACAAGTATCATATTTTTAACTAAACTTAGATCAATCAAAAAAGTGCAATTATCATTATGATCTTTAGCTGAGTCACAATACATCATCCTTCATCACAAGACAAAGCTAAAATTAGATTACCTTAGTCTTATCAATAGGAAGGATCTTCACTTATATTCCCATTCCTCATCAATCAAGGAAAATACAACTTAGTCAAAAGGCAATTCTCAAAAAGAGAAGATTTCTCTATATAAACAGCAAACTCTTGCTAAAGCGTCGCACCCTCTTACATCGATTTTATAATTATTTATGAGGTTTTGAAACTAAATTTGACAAAGAGTCTCTAAAAACTCATGCTTTTGAACAAAGATCCACGTTATCACAACATCTCAATAGAGGAGGAAAGATCAACTTGTCTTATTTGCCTCAACAAATAATCACCTATTGAGTTGTGAACTAAACATTCACATGCCAGTTGTAACTCAAGCTCAAAAGAATAGAGAACAAGAAATACAATCAAAAATGATCATGGGACGTAGAGGAGCAAACCCCTTTAACATGTATCTGGATGCTGGTGAAGATGAAATAACTACTTGGACCTACTTCAAGAGGCCCAACAAAACCCTAGTTTCTAAAAACTTGTGTAGAAACTAATAGAATCTGACAAGGAAAGAATAATTTCTCATGCTAGCAAGAAAAGGCATTAAGATTCCTACGGATTTTGATATAGACCAACTAACACAACAACACCATGAAACAGGAGAAGAGCCAAGAACACGCAACTACAATACCAATGACCATGATGATGAACAAAGGAACAATGATAACGAGCCTTTGAATGCATTAACACAAGAAATCCAAGCTCTTCGACAACAGATGCAAAACATGCAACAGGGAACAAGAAGGAGATAATCCTTTGAGGATATTTGCCCCTATCCATTTGATCAAATCTTAAACATGATACCATTTCCACCCAATTGTGAAATTCCCAAGTATGACAACTATAACGACAAAACTGACCCCCAAGATCATGTAAGGGAGCTTTGCACCATGAGTTTGAAATTTGCACACAATGACACCTACCTAATGATATTATTTCCAAGAATCTTAGGTGGACAAACCATGGAGTGGTTATCAAAACTTGCTTCGGGCATTAGATAATTTGAGGAGATAGAGAACAAATTTGTATCACATCTCTTACAATATCCAACAAGAGATAACCATGCTCAATCTTTGTAATACAAAAAAGAAAAGTAATGAGACATTCATGGCATTTCTACAAAGATGGAGACGGTTGTTTTCAAGATATCCCCATCCAATACCTGAAAAAGAAAAATATGGATATCTTTATTGACAATCTAAGTAGCGAGATGAGTTATCAACTCCAATTGCAATGTCTACCTAGCTTCCAAAAATTGATCGATAATGACATCAAAATTGAAGAAGCCTTGATTAAAAGAGGAATCTTAAAATTCTCTAAAGAAGGTACCAGTTTTTCAAACAACTATAACAATAACAATAACACCAACAAAAACATGGACAACTCTAAATTCTAGATGAGAAACAAGGATATCATCAATGATGGTGTAGTTGATTCCCATTAATGTCAAACCAAAACAACTAGTGTTGAACTTATCAGGTACTACCCCAACCAACAATCCAAAAAAACAACAAACTCAAACCATCCCTTACTCCATATTAAAGGAAGTTCACACCTTTAGGACAATCACTTGAGTCAGCATTCAAAGAACTTCTGGCCAACAAACTCATAACATTACCCGATACACGAGAATTTGAACCACAAGTCAAACCATCATGGTGGAATAACGCACATCGTTGTGAGTATCATAGAAAAGTTCACCAAACTAATGATCGCCAAAGATTGAAGAACTTAGTTCAAGATCTACTAGACAAAGGTGACATAACAGCAGATGGACATAAAACCAACAATGATCATGAAGTGTTCAAAAATCTCCTTCCTAATTATGAAAAGGGAGCATCATCTTCCTCAAACAAAGGGGCCAATATCAATCACATTTATGACAACATTATCAATTACATCGTAGTATATGACAACCAAATCACTGTCATTAAGAACAAGGACAAACAAGAGCATGTCCCAGTAAATGTGACCACACGAGCTAAATCTAAGTATGTATTGAAAGGAAATGCATCCAAAAAATCTATTTCTCCTAAAATTCAATACATTTTGGTAGATGAATTACAAAAAACACCGGTCCACGTATCAATATTAGAGCTTCTCAAAATTTTACCAGTGCACAAAGATATTCTAGAGAGAGCTCTTGTAGACACTACAATTCCAAAGAACTTAGATATTGATCGATTCCAAGCCATGGTGGGTCATTTAACCATGCCTCACATTCTAGCCTTTTCTGAGCACAATGACATCTCTTTGAATAATCTGCATAACATCCTACTCTATATTGAAGGTATGGTCTATAAACATCGGTAAAATGTGTTCTAATAGATGGAGGAGTCGGCCTAAATATTTGTACTCTAAAACTTATCCGTGCATTGGGTTTCTCAAAAATTGCCATTAATCCTAAGAAAAAGATAACAATAAAAGAATAGGATGATGAAGAAAGATCATCAGAATGGTTGGTTGTACTACCCATTCAAGTAGGACCAATTCAGAAGGATACCCTTATCCAAGCCTTAGGCATAAACTTGACTTACAACATACTATTGGGTCGACCTTGGATCCATGAAATGCAGGCGGTATCATCCACATACCACCAATGTGTGAAATTCCCTTACAATGGACAAGAAATTTCCATATCAATGGACATTAAGACCTTTCTAGTACTACAAAAACCTTAGGACAACTCAGAATGTCCTTGTACTACATAACCGGGAAGCTCTTGCTTCGACATCATCAAGCAATGAAACCCAACTCAAACCTCTATTGATGGATTTTGAGAAGAAGATTCAGTTAAAAGATAAAGGTATGAGAGAATATTCTTTTGAACCATCCTTATGTCTATCAAAATTGCCAATTTCACCAAGATCCTATGGACAACCGTTGACGTCCAAACAAAAACCTTCACATCCCATCAAACTCTTAGGTGGAACATTTGTACAAGCAGGAGCCCTAGATAATGAAATAGAGGAAAATGATGTACTCAATTGGCTCTACAAAGATGAGGAGAAATCTAAAGTGGTCATTATTAACATCATAGTACCCACATAACAATATGGCAAAGGTTTTGAAATCATGCAAAACATGAGATATGATAGTTATGGTCCTATTGGACAAAGAAAAGAAGGTATTTTAAAACCCATATACCTTCCTACTCAAAGTGCTAAGGACAAATCAGGCCTAGGTTTTGGTTAGGACATTCTAGTTCGCAGGCAAGAAACAAAGATAGTGTACAAACAGCAAGAACAAGAAGTATCTCGACCACAACAAAATGAGGAAACAATCCACAAACAACAACAATAACAACAAGAAATCTATAAACAACAACAAGAGGAATATGAATAGAAACAAGAAGAATTTTCCATCATGAAGGCAGAAGCTACTCAAAATTTCTATGAACAATTCCATAAACTAAAGGCCAATTCTGAAACAGACACAAATGAGTGGGAATGGGGATCTTATTCTGAGGAAACATGTGACATTGATATAGATGTGGTTCATACATATGCACCAATATTCTATGAAGGACAAAGATCAAGATCTAGACCATTTGAATTTGGATCACAACCTATAAATGGCTCTAGTGAGGATGATCAAACTCCAAGCGAGATAGACAATACTGAGGAGAGTATTATCATAGACCTTGAATTTTCTATCACAAACCTTAATAACATATCCATCATGACCCTCACTGCTTTAGATCTTAACTCACCTAATGATCCCTTACCATTAATACATCTTGAACTCATTGACTGGAAACAAGTAGAACCACTTAGTATCCCTACCTTTCAAGATGATAAAGCCATTATCCATTACCTTTATTCAGTAAATCCAAAAACATGTTCCACCACTGAATCTCATAATGAAGCTCTCAACCAGGAGAGTGCCAAGTCCCTTAGTCACAAAATGAATAAAGCGAAAAATCAATCTAATGGTGAAAACCATTGAATGGCAGTATTAGATCATAAAAAAGTAAAAAGAAAGGGCATATCCAACACTCAAAACCTCTCTGAGGCACTGACAAATGAGAGACTTGGCACTCTTCTAAAACATTATCAGGAGAGATCACCAATATTGATTGAACTAACTCAATCAATCAACATCAGCACTAAAGAGGCAATAAAGATCATACACTTGGTTGAATCATTTATAGAACAAGAATGACCTCATTCACTAAGTTCTTTAAAGAAAATCTAATCAATTTTGCTTGGTCCTACATAGATATGCCAACAATAGATCCATATTTGATCATGCGCCACCTATCCATAGCTCCTGAAGCTAAGCCAGTAAAGTAGAAACTAAGAAAGATGAATCCACATGTTGCGCTTTTGGTAAAAGCATAACTAAAGAAACTACTAGATGTGGGATTCATCAAACCAATCGACTATGTAGAGTGTATTTCAAACATTTTACCTATATCCAAACTAGATAAAAGCATCAGAATTTGCACATATTTCAAAGATCTTAACAAAGCTTGTCTAGAGGATGATTTTCCTTTACCCAGCATCAACACCATTATAGATTTAATGGTAGGACATGCCATGTTATCACTCATGGATAGTTTTTTAGGCTAGAATCAAATCAAGATACCACTGAAAGATCAAGACAAGACACCTTTCACCTACCCATGGGGTACATATTGTTGGAACATCATGTCGTTTAAATTAAAGAATGCAAGAGCCACTTATCAACATGCAATGACTATAATTTTTCATGACATGATGCACACATTAATGGAAGACTATGTAGATGATTTTCTAGCTAAATCATTCACTAGGGAAGGACATCTGGAGATCCTAGATAAAATCTTTCAGCAGCTAAAACACTTCAATGTACGACTAAATCCAAATAAGTGTGTATTCAGAGTCAACTAAATCCAAATAAGTGTGTATTCGGAGTCAACTAAGATCTCTACAAGGAAGGTGGTCGTCCATCAAAAAGTTCACCACACAACTAGCTGACAAGTGCCTATATTACTCATCTACTACACAAAAATGTTCCTTTTAGATGGGAAGATAGAAGTGAAGAATCATTCAATTAGTTACAACATTATTTGACGAATCCATGCATATTGGTGCCACCAATAGATGGAAAACCACTTCTACTATACATATCAGCTACAGAAGTATCTTTAGGAGCTTTGTTGGTACAAGAAGACTCTACTGGAAAAGAAAGGACCATTTACTATATCAATAGAACATTAAATGGATATGAGCTCAACTACACGTTCATCTAAAAGGCTTGTTTGGAGGTAATATTCACTTCCCAAAAGTTTTGGCACTACATACTAGCTCATACAATCAAGCTAATAGCAAAAATAGACCCATTGAAGTATTTACTCAGCAAAGCTGCTTTAACAAGAAGAGTAGCTAAATAGGTAATGATTTTGAGTGAGATTGACATCCAATACAAAGATAGAAGGCCAATCAAAGGTCAATCAATAGCAAATCAATTGGCTGAGGCACCACTATGAGCCAATCATTTCTTGCATATTGACTTTTCAGACATGCATGTCCTAACAGTCACAACATAAACATGGGTCTTATACTCAGATGGATCATACACACAACATGGATCAGGTTTCGGCATCCTATTCATCACCCCACAATGACACACCATTCCAAGATCTTACTTATTAATGTTCCCTTTCACAAAGACATGGTTGAGTATGAAGCTTTGGTCACAAGAATCAAAGTCGCAATAGAGTGGAAGATCATAGAGTTGCAAGTCTATGGAGACTCCCAATTGGTCATCAATCAGGTAAATGGTGACTATCAAACCAAGGATGACAACTTGATGCCATACAAAAGGATGGTGGACGACTTAAAGAAATACTTTGTGGATATCAAATTCGAGAAAATTATCAGGTTGGATAACAAAGTTGCAGATGTCATGGCAACCATCACCTCTCTTCTCCAAATTCCAGCAAAGAAGAGTCGTTATGAGTTCTTGGTGGAACAATTGGTTTCTCCTGCCTACGATAATCATGATTCCCAAGTCATATGCCACCTAGTTGGTTTTGACCCACCACTCTATGGGAAAATCTATACTTATCTAAAAGATAATACCCTTCCACCTGATCTATCCCGAAATTAAAAATAAAATTTCATTTTTCAAATAGTCTGTTATACCCTAAATTATGATACACTTTACTGATGAATTCTTGATGGTACTCTCCTTAGATGTCTTGAAAGTGATGAATCTAAAACCACCTTACAAGAATTTCACAAGGGTATTTGTGGTACACATTCAAGTGGTCCTACTCTAGCCAAGAAACTTCTAAGACTGGGATACTACTAGCCGAACATGGAAAAAGAGTCCTATTAGTTTGCTAATAAATGTTAGATCCATGGGAATCTTATACATGCACTAGCATAGGAGCTGCAACCATTCACAACATCATTGTCATTTAGTCAGTGAGGACTCGACCTCATGGGTAAGATCCACCCCTCCTCATCCACGAGACACAAGTTTATAATCACAGCCACTAAGTATTTTACAAAATTGATTGAAGTTGTTCCATTGACTACTGTTACCGGCAATCAAATATCTTTGTTCATCCTAAACTATATCATTTTTTCGGTATGGCATTCCCAGTTCCATTATCACTAATAATGGAAGACCTTTCAAAAATCAATATGTGCAAGAACTTTGTGAAAGATTTCACATCCAACATCGCTTCTCCACACCTTATTATCCTCAAGGGAATTTCCAAGTAGAGGCTTCAAATGAAACCATCCTGAAAATCCTAAAGAAGATAGTGAACGATGTTGGTCATGATTGGCATGTCCAATTAAATCCCGCCTTATGGGTCAACCGCACTAGCATTTGCACCCCTATAGGAGCAACACCATATCCACTTGTACATGGCTCAGAAGTCATCTTACCCATTGAGGTTTAAATACCTTCACTCAAAGTATCATTGAAAGGACTCATCCCAGATGAGGAGTACCGGGTAAACAAACTACAAGACTTGGAGTTGCTAGGCGAATGTCATCAACATGCTTTTGATCATCTAAAAGAATATCAGCAAAGACTGTCTAGAATCTATAATCACATAGTGAAGCCATG
The DNA here is from genome assembly GCF_030272615.1 of Cryptomeria japonica. Classification (NCBI taxonomy): domain Eukaryota; kingdom Viridiplantae; phylum Streptophyta; class Pinopsida; order Cupressales; family Cupressaceae; genus Cryptomeria; species Cryptomeria japonica. The sequence goes on from NC_081408.1 coordinate 312,189,997, forward strand.
AATATTTTAGGTCGGTGACTCGGTACTAAAAGAGAATCCCCACAATCAACAAGATCAGGAAAAGAGGAAAATTTGAACCAAATTGGCTAGGTTTGTTCATAATCATATCAGCCTATGGATCTGGGGCATGTCAACTATCTACATCAGAAGGGGACCTATTTGACAAACCTAACAACAGTATTCATCTCAAAAGGGTCTAAACGTGAGTTATCCAATGCACAAAAAATTTAAAAAATAAAATAAAAAATGCAATAAAATTAAGTAGTGAAAACTCGGCAACAGGCGCTATTTGTCAGAGATCGGCTCCTTCATCTATTCCTACACTATCATATATTCAATTTTCACTATCATTTTCCATAATCATAATAAAAGGCCACGTATCTGTCTCAACCACGACAGTAACATCTCACCATGGCTTGGTGATCCTTATATATATCTATAACAAAAGGTCTCATCAAGACTAGGGGCAAAATCCTAAACTCAGTGGGGGCAATCCGTTTTAGGCTTCAACAAAAGTAGACAACCAGTAATAGGGAAAAACCCATCAAAAACATAACTCAGTTTCGAACATAGAATGCAAAATTCAAAACCAATTATCAGACTCAACATCACGATCGATGAAACACAACACAATGGATGATCTATTTAGAATTATGGTTTGATTACTTTAGCAAGAGATTTGTATCTTGATTTTTGGTTATCAAATCTCTTGAGCAACTCAAGGATGTATCGAACTAGAGAAGGAAGGAAGGAGACTAATATTTTCTTTGTCTTCTATTTGTGAGTGGATCGTTCGTATTACGTAAATTTGTCGCAAGACATGATTGGAAACATATCATTGAAGATATTTCGGATTTGCATATACTAATGGTTAACTCTTGTTTGTTTTACACAAAAAACACTCAAGTCATCTTGGTTCAATTATACCTCGACGCTTGTGTCATTTTTCAATATCAAAATCCATCTAAGTTGTACTCAAGTGATCATGGTTCAATTATACCATCAATGTTCATACTAACTTCCAATATTTTAAAATCTCAATGATGATAAAAATAGAGCACAAACAATTGACCAATGGAATGACAACATTGCATACATATCAATTGCATTCATGTTAGTTACATTCATATTTAGTTACATTTAGTTCTCATTGTTTCATCCTACCTCACAAAATTGATCATATTATCATTAGTTAATCATTATCCTCATTCCATTTAGTTGCAGCATTGCATTAATTGCATACATTTAACTATCATCTTTAACATTCTTAGTATATCATTTAGATTGTATAAAATTGTACATATATCCATACATAAACATCTAATAACTCAATGATGAACAGATAGTACCAAACTGGTACTGAGAGGGGGGTGAATTAGTACAGACAAAAACACAATCCTAAACCAGTTTGTTAGCAGACACTGTGCTTTGCCAGACAAACAGTAACATCAGTCTTAAACAAAGTACAACCAGCAAAACCCAGAGTAACTAAGACAAGCATAAACCGGTTGACACTTATCTTTTCATACAATCTAATACTTCATTTCCATTTCACCCTAGTGCATGAACAGATAATCTATCATCAAAGATATATAAAAAGCTAGATCAACATGATTTATATTCAGACACAAATCACTCAAACCATCACATGAATAATACTACACATGACACACAGATTTTTCACATGGAAACCCAACTGGGAAAAACCATGATGGGGATGAATACCCACAAGTTGTTTTTGAACTCTTAAGAAGTTCGCTCTATTAGGAGCCTTGTCCAGTTAAAGACTGATACAATAGGTTCTGTTAGGAACCGATCCTATTAGGGATCACCCGGTTAAGGGATGGCAAGAATACCCGATTAAGGGTTAAACTCTGTTAAAGGTTACCTTGTTAGAGGATTTCAAGAACTCAATGGTTTTGAGTTACCCTGTTAAAGGATTTATAGTAAGCCGGTTAAAGCTACCCTGTTAAGGGATTTCCCAACTGTTGAAGTGGTTAGAGATCAACAAGTATTATAATGATCTGGTAACAGCACTCAATGCCAATGCAGATCCGTTTTAGCTCCTCTTCACCTTCTGTACTTACACTCTATAGGTATCACTTCTCTCTTTTGGTCTGGAAAGAATCACGTATCTCTTCTCTTGGATACACACACATACAAATTTTGCCAACAACCTCAGAAAGAAACACAACATTGATCTTATAGGAAACAGATCGGTCGGTAGCATAAACCCTAAATGCTAAACCTGTTAGGTTAAGCAATTCAAATGGTTCTATCATGACCATTGAGCACATTTCATTAAATGCAACAGTCTTGAGCCAATCTCAAGACGTTCTCCATCATTCATTTTCCACTGATTTCATGGCGGCTGATAACCCATCACGCATTATCACTATTTACAGACTTCGTACATTCCTGAGATAGATAGGGACAATCTCCTTCATGCAAGATCCTTCACGCGCACAAGGCTGATGTGGCAACATGATCTGTTCTTTGTTACAATGCTAACTCATCACACAAAGTCACTGATTGAGTCACACAGGCTTGAGGCACTTCAATCGGAAACCCTGAAGTTGAGACTACCAACCGGTAGTCATACAAAGATTCTATGTACCGGTTCCCATAACCACATGCCGATTCACCTTGAACAAACACACCGCTTCACTTTGGCAAATATACTGGTTCACAATGTTATCTCGGTTCTCACATATACCGATTCTCACATATACCGGTTCTTGGTAACATACCGGTTCTCTCTTCTTCGGCATATTGACATCAATGACAACATACAATGTCATCATGTCCTCATACTGGTTCACATAATGCCAACAATCTCCCCCTTTGGCATTGATGGCAATATACAAAGATATCTCTCTGCTTCACATCTTCTCCCCCAATTTCTGTAGATATCTTCTCCGCTTCACTTCTTCTCCCCCTTTGACAACAATGCCAAAGTGGAGGCACAAGCTTCCCTGTTCCATTATGTTGCTCCCCCTGAGGAGTAGCATCCTTCAACACATCAATCCTGAAGAAAAATTTGACTATGCAATACTTGACTGATGTGGAGCATATGCCTTAAGTTTACTTCCTGAAGGGGCACCACCCCTAATTCACCTCTTAAGTACATAAATGTAGCCTTTGGGAGAGGCTTGGTGAATATGTCTGCTAACTGCTCCTTACTGGAAACATGTTCCAGTGCAATCTCTTTGTTCTGAACCTTTTCCCTCAAGAAATGATACTTAAGCTCAAAGTGCTTGGTTCTAGAATGTAAAACTGGATTCTTGAAGATGTTAATTGCACTAGTATTGTCACAAAATATACTTACTAGTTAAGATATAAGAACTTTGAAGCCATTCAATACATGCTTCATCCAGATTGTCTGAGTGTAGTTCATGAAAGCTGAAACATACTCTACTTCCCCTATAGACTGAGAGATACAACTCTGCTTCTTACTCATCCATGAGACCAGTCTACCACCAAGAAAGAATGCACCACCGGTTGTGCTCTTCTGGTCGTCCACATTACCTGCCCAATCAGCATCTGTGAATACTTTCAAGTTGAAATCCTTGCTATATGGATACCACAATCCATAATCAATAGTTCCCTTCAGATACCTAAGAATCCACTTGACTGCAACCAAGTGGGATTCTCTTGGACTTTTCTGGAACCTTGCAGTAATGCCAACTACATGTGCAATATCTAGTCTGCTATGCACTACATAATGCAACTTACCAATCATTGATCGGTATTCCTTCTCATCAACCAATTCTGAGTCATCCTCTTTGGATAGTTTACAACCAGTCACCATCGATGTACCAACTGGTTTTCTATCTTCCATGCCAAAGGTCTTCAACACCTCTTTGACATACTTTGACTGAGTGATAAAGATTCCATCTTTCATTTGTTGAATCTGGAGACCAATGAAGAACTTAATCTCCCATATGAGTGACATCTCAAACTCTTTCTTCATCTCATCTACAAACTCATGACTCATCTTGTCATCTCCACCAAAGATAATGTCATCAACAAATACCTCACAGATCAGGATCTGATCTCCTTCAGACTTCAAGTAGATATTGCTATCTTCGTTTGTTCTCTCAAATCCAATCTTCACAAGATGGGAGTGCAGGCCTTCATACCATGCTCTAGGTGCCTTCTTTAGACCATATAAGGCTTTATGTAGCCTACATACCATGTCACTGTCTTCAGATAGGGCATACCCATCTGATTGCTCTATATACACCTCCTCTTCAAGTACACCATTTAGGAATATAGATTTTACATCCATTTGATATACTTGAATCCTTTAAAAGCTGCATATGCAAGAAGCATACAAACTCCTTCCAATCTAGCTACAGGAGAAAAGGTTTCTCCATAGTCTTCTCCTTCTTTTTGAGCATATCCTTTACACACCAGTCTGGCTTTGTTTCTAATCACAGTGCCATCCTCATTCAGCTTATTTCTGAAAACCCATTTGGTACCAATGACATTTTTATGCTCCGGTCTAGGTACCAAAGACCATGTACCATTTCTCTCTATCTGGTCAAGTTCCTCTTCCATTTCCTTGAACCAGTCTTCATCTTTATGTGCCTCTTTGAATGATTTAGGCTCAAATTTAGAGATCATGCATGAGTTTTCTCTGACCTTTCTTCTTGTAAGGGTTCCTGCATCCTTATCTCCTATGATCTGCTTAGGATCATGATTCAACTTGACATACTGAGGAATGGTCTTGATAGATTCCTCTTTCTTTTCTTCTTCATCCTCATCTCCATCAGTATCAGCATCTACATCTACCGGTGTAGGAACATTGTTACTGGTACATGGTTGACTGGCAACCGGTTCCCAGAAGGTTACAACCGGTTCATTTACCACTTTCTCACTTCCGGTTTCCTCATTTTTCTCAAAGGTTTCATCAACTCTTACATTGATGCTTTCCATAATTCTCTGAGTACTATTATTGAAACACTTGAGAGCTTTGCTCTTGGTGGAATACCCTAGGAATATTCCCTAATCACATTAAGCATCAAACTTGCTCTAGTGTTTGCTCCTCTTAATGTAACATTTGCTACCAAACACTATAAAGTAGCTAACCATGGGTGTCTTACCAATCCAATACTCATAAGGAGTTTTATCCTTACCTTAATGAATACCCGGTTCATTGTGTAGACTGCAGTGCTCACCGCTTCTCTCCAAAATGTGTGAGCGACCTTTCCTTGAATCAACATAGTTCTAGTTGCTTCAACCATAGTCTGGTTATTCCTCTCTGCTAGGCCATTCTGCTATGGAGTCTGGGGGCAGACAATTGCCTCTTGATGCCATGTTCTTCATAGTACTTATTGAATTCATCGGAAGTGAATTCCCCTCCTTGATCAGTTCTCAGGCACTTGTTCCTTTTACCGCTTTCCTTCTCCACTAATGCTCTGAAAGCTTTGAACTTTACAAAAGCTTCAAACTTATCTTTCAAGAATGTGACCCACATCATTCTTGAGCTGTCATCAGTGAGAATCATGAAGTACCTATCACCCTGCACACTCCTAGTTTTCATAGGACCCCACAAATCAGTATGCACAAGATCAAGCAAATTGTCAGCAGTGAAAGGTTTACCTTTAAAGGTCGAGGGAGATATTTTCCCCAGTTGACACTCTCTGCATAAGGTATTTTCCAGTTTTCTCAGCACCGACAACCCTCTAATTTCTTTGATCTTACTGGCCTTCACAATGTTATCAAATTTTACATGGCAGACTCTCCTATGCCCTATCCAGCTATCATCAAATTTAGCCATAAGACATGTACTTATATTTGCATTTAGCTGAAATAGGTTACCTTTGGTCTGCATACCTGTGGCCACCAATTCACCATTCTTTCCTTTGATTCTGCACACTCCATTCTTGAATTCCAGAGTGAGACCACTATCATTCAGCTAGGCAACACTCAGAAGGTTGTGTCTTAGACCATCAACCCAATACACATTGTCAGCACTACTCTTTCCATTCAGAGAGATGGACCCTCTACCTTTGACCATACATGGTGCATCATTACCAAAGTGAACCACACCACCATCATACTCTTCAAAGGATAGAAACTTGCTCCGCCACTGTCAATAATCCACTCATTGGAATTATCAAAGCGGGGGACAAAAGCCTTCTTGACTAACACATCTTCCTTGACAACAACAAACACAATATCTTCATTTTCTTCATCTTCTGACTCCTCATCTGTGACACCTTCATCAACTGCCACAAAACAGTTTCTCTGGTTTCCTCCTTTGAATTTCTTGAACCTTTCTGGTTTGTCCTTGTTGCCACCATTAGGACAGTTTATAGCAATATGTCTTATCCGGTTACAAGAAAAGCATTTCAAAGGGAGCTTACCTCTGTATTTACCAGTTCCTTTAGGGAGTTTCCTAGCAAGAAGAACTTCAAATTCCATCAGAATCTCCTCATCATCCATTTCTCTGCTCTGTCTTGGTTCACCACTAGTGCTAGCTTCTTTTCCTTTTCTGGATGGTACAACAGAAGCTTTAAAAGTTGATTCAGTCTTTTGAACACTTCCATCAAAACTATTTATCTCATAGGCTGTCAACTTTGCTATGATGGAGTCTAGGGATACCTTAGTCTTGTCTATTGATCTCAACTCCTGAATAGAAGCAACCCTTATTGCATAGACCAGTAATAAGGATCTCAGGACTTTGCTTACCACGGTGGAATCTTCCTTTTTAACACCTGCACTCTTGATATCTCCAACAACAATTTTGATTCTTATTCCATACTGTTGAATGGTCTCACCTTCAACCATCCGCATGTCTTCAAACTTCCCTCTAAGGCTTTCTTCCTTAGCTTGTTTTACATGCTCATCACTACCATAGATATTTTCAAGAGTATCCCATACTTCTTTGGTAATACTTTATCTTGGACATCAATAAACTCAATGTCAGATAAACTGCTAATTAGGGCTTCCATGACTTGCCCATTCTCCTGCATCTCTCTCTTTTGGTCATCGATGAGAGTACCAGTAGGGGCAACATAAGCATTATCAACATAGCTCCAGTGTTGAGCACCCATGCTTCTGATGTATATCTTCATTCTGTCTTTCCATATGCTGAAATTATCTCTGTTGAACTTTGGACCTTCCCTCTTCATCATTAGACTGGGATCTTTTCCTCAAGCGGTTAAGCTTATAACACAGAGGACTTGGAGGATGCTCTGATACCAATTGATAACTCAATAGTGAACGGATAGTACCAAACCAGTACTGAGAGGGGGGGGTGAATTAGTATAGACAAAAACACAATCCTAAACCGGTTTGTTAGCAGACACTATGCTTTGGCAGACAAACAGTAACACCGGTCTTAAACAGAGTACAACTGGCAAAACCCAGAGTAACTGAGATAAGCATAAACCAGTTGACACTTATATTTTCATACAATCTAATACTTCATTTCTATTTCACCCTAGTGCATGAACAGGTAATCTACCATCAAAGATATATAAAAAGCTAAATCAACATCATTTATCTTCAGACACAAATCACTCAAACCATCACATGAATAACACTACACATGACACATAGATTTTTCACGTGGAAGCCCAACTAGGAAAAACCACGGTGGGGATGAATACCCACAAGCTATTTTTGAACTCTTTAGAAGTCCGCTCTATTAGGAACCTTGTCTGGTTAAAGATTGATACAATAGGTTCTGTTAGGAACCGATCCTGTTAGGGATCACCCGGTTAAGGGATGGCTAAAATACCCGGTTAAGGGTTAAACCCTATTAAAGGTTACCTTGTTACAAGATTTCAAGAACTCAATGGTTTTGAGTCACCCTGTTAAAGGATTTACAGTAAGTCGGTTAAAGCTACCCTATTAAGGGATTTCCCAACTGTTGAAGTGGTTAGAGATCAATAGGTATTACATTGATCTGGTAACAGCACTCAATGCCAATGCAGATTCACTTTAGCTCCTCTTCACCTTCTGCACTTACACTCTACAGGTATCACTTCTCTCTTCTGGTCTGGCAAGAATCACGTATCTCTTCTCTTGGATACACACACAAAACTTTTGCCAACGAACTCAGAAAGAAACACAACATTGACCTTATAGGAAACAGATAGGTCGGTAGCATAAACCCTAAACCCTAAACCTGTTAGGTTAAGTAATTCAAATGGTTCTATCCTGACCGTTGAGCATATTTCATTAAATACAACAATCTTGAGCCAATCTCAAGATGTTCTCCATCGTTCATTTTCCACCGATTTCATGGCAGCTGATAACCCATCATGTGTTATCACCATTTACAAACTTCGCACATTCTTGAGGTAGATAGGGACAATCTCCATGCAAGATCCTTCATGCACACAAGGTTGGCGTGGCAACATGATCTGTTCTTCATTACAATGCTAACTCATCACACAAAGTCACCAATTGATTCACACAGGCTTGAGGCACTTCAACTGGAAACCCTGAAGTTGAGACTACCAACCAGTAGTCATACAAAGCTTCTATGTACCGGTTCCCATAACCACATGTCGGTTCACCTTGAACAAACACACCGCTTCACTTTGGCACATATATCGGTTCACAATGTTATATCGGTTCTCGCATATACCAATTCTCACATATACCAGTTCTCTCTTCTTCAACATATTGACATCAATGACAACATACAATGTCATCATGTCCTCATACCGATTCACATAATGCCAACAACATCAACATCATTGTACATAAAATCATTGCATTTATACCATCATATATAAATCATTTACAAAAATAATCATCATCATACATAAACAGATCATATAAGCTCATCATAAAATCATTCATCATCAAATATCATCATATGCATTCATAAAAAAAAATCATCACATATAAACATCTATAAGCATATAAGATAGAAATAATATACATCCATGAATAGGTGCATCATCATGTATAAAGTACCACATGTGGATCCAAGGAAAGATCAATGTTGCATCTCATATAAACATCCAAAATCAATGTCAAGTATACAAATGATATCATGTCAATGTATAAGATACATCAAAAAGAATGATGCACATCATAAATGTCTATACAATATCAAGATGAATAAATTAAGACATAATTGCCTCTAGATGTCGATGGTCTTGCTACACCTATACCACCACCAAATGCTCCTGCTCTAGGATCTCCACTAGGTGGATCCTATCATAATAGTCCTATCACACCCCTACTTTCAGTCCAGGAATGACTCCATCCAAACCTCGTGAAGGCCATAGTTGCATAGCTCAATGCTCTGTAATCTCGAGGGACTAATTCCTCATATAATCGCCTATAATACTCAGCCTCCTTGGTCAAGTATGATGGTATGATGAAAGAATAAGTATCTGGTATGTTACTGAGAGGAGGGGTGAATCAGAAAACTGAAAAATTGATACAAACTTCCCAAACTCAAAATCAAACTCACAAAGTAAACTTTCACTATAAAGATCAATATCAACCTTAACATTAACATTAATTGGTTTAACTGTTATACCAACTTAACAGTAAACATCATTCAAATTGTAAACATCAACATACTTCATCTCTAAATGATTCCAGTTATCATGCCTTATCTGAAGTTAATCAAATCACCAAATAAGATCATAAAAACAAAAACATTCACCACTTGACACAAATGTTTATGCATGGAAAACCCAAATAGGTAAAAACCACAGTGAGATGAGACTCACAAGATAGTTATTTGAACTCTTCTGAAGTTCGCCTTGTTAGGAGCCAAGCCTATTAAAGCTTTTATAATAAGTCTTGTTAAGAACTGATTCTGTTAGGAATCACCAAGTTAAGGGATTTTACAAATGCCTTGATAAAAAGAAAAATACCCTGTTAGGAGTAACCTCGGTAGAGGGTTTGAGAATCCAAGCTAATGGACCACCTTGTTAGAGGATTTAGAAGTAACCAAGCTTGTTAGAGCTTACCCAGTTAGGGTATTTCAATTATGCTGTAATTGTTAGAAAACAAGAGGTTTTCTTGATTTGTATGAATAGCAGTACATTTGCTTCATCAGATCCTTCTTAAGCTTCAATCTGCCTTTACACAAACTACAGATCCATTCACCAGTTCGGCAACCACACACTTAACTGATTTCAGCCAACACATTGCCAACAACTTTTACAAACAACTTCATCGACCTTAAATACAAATCAATAAGGTCGGTAACACAACAAAAACTAATTCTCTCATAGAGACTACAAACAAATCAGTTCAAGTGTGACTGTTGGATTTACATGGCAATCAATACACATTCTTAAAGAAAATTTCAACTGCTCCATGATCACCACTTCATCATACTTGTAACTCATCACGCGCTTTGCATTAGATGCAATCCACTTTTCAAATTCCCTAGAAAATCAAACAAACAAATAAACAAACGTGCCAAAACAATCTGAACTTATCTTCATATAATGATCATGTGTGTCACTATCATTACTGCTCATCATTAGATCTTAAACCGATAAATCTTGATCAGTGAGGGTTTAACAAAACAAGAACTGGTAGGGTTTACCGGTTACACTGCATAGAAAGGTTTTAACCTTATACACCAATTTACCAGTTCAACTCACAAACTAACATACCAGTTTACAACATCTTCCTCAAATCTCTTCCTACCGATTACAAGCCAATATCAATAACAACAACAATATTAGCAATACAATAAATACCATTACCGGTTCAATTGACATCAATGACAAAATAACATATCATTAATGCAATCTTCACGCAAATGCCAACAAAGTACTACATCTCTCTCAATTTGTCTCTAAATGGGGCTCCTGCGGCTTCTCTATCTAATCTATCGGCCAACACCTTTGCTCGTCCCTATTTCTCTAGGGTAGCATCCCTCTCGATTTGCAGCTATGTGATATGTCTTTGTTGTTGTGCATTTTTTCTTTGTTGTTGTGTGATTTGTCTCTGCTATTGTGCCACATGTGCCTGCAGTTGTTGTACTGAAACCTATAGTGATCTAATCTGAGCATCCTGCTAATGGGATGGCACATGGATCTATATCTGTCTCAGCCCCTGCCCTATTGTTGACTTTTTGGCTCTTAGTTGTCAATGATGTCAACCAGTGGAGATTGAGCATGGTAGTTAGTTGCTTGGTTAATAAGGAAGAGGCAGAATGTCAAGATGTGCAACCGGTACAGGATGCTATATCGGTCAACAGGAGAACACTGGCAAAGGGTTTTACCGGTATGTGTTTGCCAAACTGACTAAACATTGGAAGGTTGTGTCTTGATTGGTGTGATGTCGTGTGAAGATGAGGTGGCAAGTAGGGTGTCATTGGTAAAGTTTCATCTACAGGGTCAATGAAACAGATATTCGCCATTAATGAAGGAACCACAAATCAAGGGATTGCATCAGACAAGTTGTGGCTCGAGGAGGAAGGAATGACAGAGGAATATCAGGGGAGTAGTTGGTGCCTAGATTGAAGGAAGAAGATCAGATTGGAAGAATACCTCAAGAAGGAAACAACAAAGGCATTAATAGCAATTTGACATATGTAATTCTTTATAAAGGATCATGTTTCCCTTGTCTATAAAACATGTCTTAAAAGACATGGAAATGACGGAGATGAATAGATGGACTTCGAGGTGATCAGATCCTGCAAGATCTGATTGGATTTGATTTGTCTCGAGGATGGTGAAGAAACCCTAACCACCTGGATTTTGAATTTCTTTTTGGCGGGAAATCATTTCATAAGAAACTAGAGCAAATGAACAGAGTGTGATGATGTTGCGGAGAAGATTGTGGAGAGGAGAGAAAGGAGAGAAGTTAGAAGAAGAAAACTTGAGAAGGGGTGTCGATTGAGTTAAAGAGTGAGTAAGCAGCCAAACCGGAAAGAGGATTCTACCGGTAGTTTTCAAAGGTGTGGCAGAACAAGAAGCATCCTAGTGTGACACAGTGTACTGAGAAACTGTGTGTGAAAAGGAGAGAAAAATAACAGAGAGATTAATTGATTCAAGAGCCGCAGAATTCATTTGCAGTAAGAAGCCTAAATTGCATTCAAATAGTATTTCAATATACATCTCCAAGTTGGAGCTTGGTGTAGGGGTTGATGTTCCTTGGGTTGGTTCCCTAAAAGTGCAGGGGTTGGTGCTCCTTGGGTTGGTACCCTAGAATCTTTGTAAATTTGTGTTTTACCTGTGAGGCTGGATTGGAGCAGTAGATTTCAGCAGCTTTTCTCACCGAGGTTTTTCCCATATTGGGTTTTCCTCGTAAATCTAGTGTTGTGAGTTTCTTGTGTATGCATGGTCACTCTGGCTTTCTATCTTATATTACTAGTTTGACTATTTATGTGATTAAGTCCATACTTGATATTCTCAAAGTAGATCAGAAAAAGAAAAGACCTAGGAACCACTGATTCACCCCCCCTCTCAGTGGTACTCTGTGTTCAACAATTGGTATCAGATCGAGGTTCCCGGTTATCTCTAAACCTTGGGTAGATTCTGGAATTTGAGCACAATGGTAAGTGTAGACACCCAAAATTGTCCAGTCTAATTAAATAAATATTTTATATATTTAATTATCTAAGCTTAATTCTTCTTTTAATTAAATAAATTTTTATTTATTTAATTAATTCATTTATCTTCTTCTAGCCTTATTTCTCATTTAAATAAATACATTTATTTATTTAAATTAGATCCTTTTCCTAAATTAAATAAATATCTTATTTATTTAATTGATCCCACTTCTTCTATTAATTAAATAAATCTTTATTTATTTAATTAATTCATTAGCTTTTTCTACCCATGACACATGTCATTCATCTCTTAATTCATACACTACCTACCCCTTTCATTATTTTATTATTTCTTTTACCTACCCTCTAATCATAGCCGACCTCCTTTTACACCTCTCAATCTTATCCCTCCATTTCATATAGTGTCTTCTATATAAGGAGATACTTCCTTCATTATCAAACCCTAATCATCTTTTATGCACTTGACTACACTACGATCCTACTTGCAACCACATTCCATTCTTTGTTGAGCTCTTGTGCACACATAAAATCTGAGAGCAAATATATCAAGCAAGATCAATGGAGATAGGAAGAATGGAGATCCAAACCCTATTGGACATGTGATGGTATAATCTTTGTGATTTCATTTGATTTGCATTGTCTTAGGTAATCTTCATATGTTATGGTGGATCTTTGTTGTTGTTAGGCTAGGGTTTTGTGGTTGAATTCATTTAGCCTTTCAATATCGTTATTATTGTTATCCATTTTCACCATATACAGCAACAACTGAGTCTACTTCCTCAAAAGCCCCCATGTTTGATGGATCTAACTATGTCTTCTGGAGTAGAAGAGTGGAGACATATATTTCATCTCTTGGCTTTGATGTATGGATGTCAGTCAAGAATGGATATGTCGTTCCTAATACTCCTCTCACTGATCCAGATGCAAAGAAGGAGTATGAAAATAATGCAAAGGCTAAACATGCCATCTTGAGTGGATTGTCCGATAATGAATTTGTCAAAGTCATGCATTGTGTTTCAGCAAAGGAAACATGGGACAAGTTGCAGAGGTTGTTTGAGGGAGATGCAAAGGTCAAGGAGGCCAAACTCCAAACTCTGAGTCAACTTGAAAGCATCAAAATGAAAGATGATGAAAAAATTGCAGATGATCTTCACAGATTTGATGAAACTGTGAATGCTATTAGATGACTTGGTGAAGAGATTGTAGATGAAATTCTTGTCAAAAAGATACTTAGATCTCTCACTCCCAAATATGATACTAAAGTGTCAGCCATAGAAGAAGCCAAGGATCTGAAGAATTTTACTATGGATAAACTATATGGTTCCCTGACAGCCTATGAGATGAGAATAACCGGTGAGACTTCCTTAAGAAAAGAAGTTTCCTTCAATACCACCAAAAAGGGGAAAGAAGTTGTTACTCATAAAGAATCCAGTGAAGACTCTGATGCTGAAGTAGTAAACTTTATCAGGAAGCTCAAAAGAGGATCAGGTCGATACAAAGGAAAGCTACCACTTAAGTGTTTCAACTATGGGAAGGTAGGACACTTCGCTGCAAGCTGCCCTCACAAAGAAATCGGTGGAGATGAGTCAAGAGAGTTCAGAAGATCTATCGGCAAAGACAAAGAAAGGAATGACTACCAGCAGGGAAGAAGAGACTACCAAAACCAAAATAGCTTATATACCATTGAGGATGAAACAACAGATGACGAGGATGCATCAGAAGATGATGATCATAAGAACCACAGAAAAGTAAACCTTTTCATGGCATTTGACAGACCTACTATTGAAGATGAGGAAGAAGAGGATGTTGAGGCTGAAGTGGATTTGGAGAGTGAACTTATCTATGCACTTGAACAACTAAGCAAAACAAGAAGAGAACTTAAGAGAGTTAAGCTTGTTGCAGTAGATGAACAAGATCTCTTGAAGCAGTCTCTGGAAGAATCTAGTCAAATAATATCTGACTTGAAGCTGCGGCTGGAAGAAACTAAGAGGATCGGTGAAGCCATAGCCCTTGATTTGACAAAGAAATAAAAGGAGCATCAAGAGATGGAAGCAAAAATAATAAATCTCAGAAAGGAGCTTGAAGAAAGCAAGGAAGATATAAAAATAAGAAGCAAGTATGAAGGCAGCACTTAAGTTTTGGATAAGATGTTAAGCAAACAAAAGCAATCCAAAGACATAGGTGACTTAGGCTTTGAAGTTGGTCAAGGATGAACCCACAAAGGTAAATCCGACAAAGAGATAGTGTTCACTTCTTCAATTGAAGGAGAAAAAAAGAAGACATTCACTGTAGGCAAGGAAACCGGCAAAAAGACATATGTTGATGTTGTTGGAAATCGACATCCAAACCGGTATACAAAAATGAACTGGGGGTCACATTTTATGCATAAATTTGCAGATCCAAGGAGGAATGCCAGGATTGACCGAGAAGGATTCACCAAATTCAACAACATGAATGGAAGACCCATAATGAGGCAGCTTCATTCGAGACCAAGACAGCACGACCAGTATGTATCAAATTTTCATGGTTGCCGGTGTAATAAATTTGGGCAGAGAATAGCTGACTGTAGGTTAAACAATAAACCTTCTATGAATTTTGAAAGTAGAAATTTGTTTAATGCACTCCGAGATATGAATGTTGTTTTCTATCAATGCAATGGATATGGACATAAGAGTTTTGATTGTAGGAAGAACCAACCGATATCCTACAATAGCATTAAGGATGCTTCCTTTATTGAAAACATAAAATGTTATAACTGTCAAGAATTTGGACACATAGCCAAATTATGCAGAAACAAGAAGATCAAGCAAGTAAAGGAAAATCCTTAATAAAGACTAGTATCTGAACCTGAGCAGAATACATGAGCTGACAACAAGAAGGAAATCAAACCGGTTTGGGTTGAAAAAGAAAAGGAAAAGGCAGAATCAAGTCTCATAGTGCAGACTGCCTTGCATGCTGAGAGGAAAAATCTATGGGTGGTAGATAGTGGTTGCTCAAACCACATGACTAGTGACAAAAGAAAATTCATTAATCTTGAAGATTAGAATGGTGGATCGGTAAGGTTTGGAGACAATTCCTCCATCAAAATAAAAGGAAAAGGAACACTAAGCATTGATGGAAAACTGAAGGCACGTGATGTATATTATGTGGAAGGCCTCAAACATAATCTGCTAAGTGTAAGTCAGATGTGCGAAAAACGTTACAAATTCACCTTTGACTCAACCGGTTGTAAGATAAAGAAAGACAGTACCGATAAAGTGGTGGCAGAAGGAAAGAGAATTGATGGAAATGTTTAACAATCTGAAGGAATGCTATGAGTCCCAATGTATGTTAGGATAAGTAGATGAAAGTTGGTTGTGGCACAGAAGATTAGGCCACATAAATTTTGATAACTTAGTTGTAGTAAGCAAAAAGGGGTGTGCGAGGAATATTCCACCCATCATCAAGCCAATAAACACATTTTGTGATGAATGTGTAAAAGGAAAGCAAACAAGAGTAAGTTTCAGGACAAAGGAGCACAACACCTCAAAGCCACTTGAAATTGTGCATACAGATCTGTGTGGTCCAACTAGAACAAGAGCACTTGCCAATGAAAGATACTTCATGCTTTTTATTGATGACTACTCAAGGATGACATGGGTCACCTTTCTGCAAGATAAAGCACAAGCATTTGAAAGATTCAAGGTCTTTCAGAAGATGGTGGAAAAGGAAAGTGGGTACAAATTAAAATGTCTAAGATCAGACAGGGGTGGAGAGTTCACATCAAATGAATTTGAAGATTATTGTGAAAAACATAGAATTAGAAGGCAATACTCTGCTCCTAGATCACCACAGCAAAATGGTGTGGTAGAAAGGAAGAATAGGACAGTCAAGGAGATGGCCAAAACTATGTTGAATGAGGCTAGTCTTCCGGATACTTATTGGAAAGAAGTAGTTCATATTGTTGCATACACCTTGAACTAGGTTCAGTTAAGAACAAACAGTAAGTTGACACCTTATGAATTATGGTATGACCGAAAGCCATCAGTCAAATACTTCAAAGTTTTTGGAAGCAAATGCTTCCTTAAGAAAGATATAGATGGTTTGGGAAGCTTTGACTCTAGAAATGATCAAGGGATCTTCCTTGGTTACTCACCAAATAGCAAGACCTACAAATGCTACAATAAAAGACTAAGAAGAATTGTTGAAAGTGTGCATGTAAGAGTTGATGAGGATATGCACAAAGGATGTCAACCACACATGAAATGGTATGATGACTCTGATGATGAAAACATTGATGTTCAGTCTGACACTGAACCTATGGCAGCACCTCAGAAGGTTCCCAACTAGTATGTACAGTTGAATCATCTGGAAGAGAAAATTCTGGGAAATAAGAGTGATGGTGTGCAAACTAGAAGAAGACTTGCCCGAAATGATGAACAAGTCAACCTATGCCTCATGACTGAAGTTGAACCCAAAACCTTCATTGAGGCTAGCAAGAGACAAGAATGGATGGATGCCATGGAAGAAGAAATGCGCCAGATTGAGAAGAACAAGACTTGGGAATTAGTCCCTAGATAGGAAGATAAGAACATCATTGGCACAAAGTGGGTCTACCGTAACAAAATGAATGAAGAAGGTAAGGTTGTGAGACATAAAGCTAGATTAGTGTGCAAAGGATACTCTCAGGTAGTGGGGATTGACTTTGAAGAGAAATTTGCACCGGTGGCTAGATTAGAAGCAATTAGGATGTTTCTAGCTTACTCTGCCTACAAGGGCTACAAAGTGTACCAAATGGATGTAAAATCTACTTTTCTAAATGGAAATTTAGAAGAAGAAGTATACATGGAGCAACCAAAAGGATTTTTGCTACATGATGATGAAACATTTGTATGTCGGTTAAAGAAATCTTTTTATGGTTTAAACCAATCCCCCAGAGAATAGTACTCAAGATTGGATCTGTATCTAAAGGAGTGGGGATTCAAAAACGGAAGTGTTGACAGCAATTTGTACATAAGGAAAGATGGAAACCACGTGATTATTGTGGTTGTGTATGTAGATGACATCATCTTTGGTGGCAACAAGGATACTCTCTGCAAAGAGTCTTCTGATCAGATGCAGTCAAAATTTGAGATGTCAATGCTTGGTGAATTGACTTACTTCCTTGGCTTGCAGATACTACAGAAAGATAAAGGAATCTTTATCTCATAGATCAAGTATGCAAAGGAGATGTTGAAGAAATTCCAACGGGAATATTGCAAACCAGTAAGTACTCCCATGGTGACTGACAGCAAATTAAGTAAGAATGATGAATCATCGGTAGTGGATCAGACTTTGTATAGATCCAGGATAGGCAATCTATTATACCTAACTTCTTCAAGACCGGATATTGTTCAGGCAATATGCATGTTGGCTAGATTTCAAGCTACACCAAAGCAGTCACACATGAATGTTGTTAGCAGAATTTTTAGATATCTACAAGGAATGCTCAACTATGGTTTGTGGTATCCTAAAAAGGGGAATTTTATTTTGGAAGCATACACTGATGCTGATTGGGCAGGATGCATTGATGATAGAAAGAGCACAAGCGGTGGTGCATTCTTTCTGGGCAACCAGTTGGTCTCATGGCATAGCAAGAAGCAGGTATCAGTCTTCTTATATACTATTGAAGCTTAATACATTGCTGCTGCTACATGTTGCTCTCAGGTGCTTTGGATGAAGCAGACTCTCCATGATATCAAAGTGGACATCACTGATCCCATTCTCATCTGGTGTGACAATTTGAGTGCAATCAACATAGCAAAGAATCCAGTCATGCATTCTAGAACAAAACACATTGCAATCAAATATCATTTCCTTAGAGAGAAGGTTGAAAGACAAGAGGTAAGAATGGACTATATTCCTACTGGTGAACAAGTGGCAAACATTTTCACCAAACCACTACCGGTAAGCACCTTTGAGTACCTCCAACACAAGTTGGGAGTTGTATCATTTGCCTAGAAACGTTTGTGTGGCTCAGGGGGAGCATTGTGTGGACCAAAGGGGGAGTGCACAAGCACCCTTTGTCATTATGTCAAAGGGGGAGAAATATACCGGTATGGGTGGACTGTGAGAAGTTGACATCAATGCCAAAGGGGGAGATTGTTGACTTTTTGGCACTTAGTTGTCATTGATGTCAACCAGTGGAGATTGAGCATGGTAGTTGGTTTCTTGGTTAATAAGGAAGAGGCAGAATGTCAAGATGTGCAACCGGTATATGATGTTATATCGGTCAACGGGAGAAGAACATTGGCAAAGGGTTTTACTGGTATGTGTTTGCTGGACTGACTGAACATTGGAAGGTCGTGTCTTGATCGGTGTGGTATCATGTGAAGCTGAGGTGGCAAGTAGAGTGTGGTTGGTAAAGTTTCATCCACAGGGTCGATGAAATAGATATTCACCATTAATGAAGGAATCGCAAATAAAGGGATTTCATCAGACTAGTTGCGGCTCGAGGAGGAAGGAACGACAAAGGAAGATTAGGGGAGTAGTAGGAAGGAATGTACCGGTATGGGTGGACTATGAGAAGTTGACATCAATGCCAAAGGGGGAGATTGTTGACTTTTTGGCACTTAGTTGTCATTGATGTCAACTAATGGAGATTGAGCATGGTAGTTGGTTGCCTGGTTAATAAAGAAGAGGCAGAATGTCAATATGTGCAACCGGTATAGGATGCTATATCGGTCAATAGGAGAACACTGGCAAAGGGTTTTATCAGTATGTGTTTGTCGAACTGACTGAACATTGGAAGGTTGTGTCTTGATCGATGTGATGTCGTGTGAAGATGAGGTGGCAAGTAGGGTGTGGTTGGTAAAGTTTCATCCATAGGGTCGATGAAATAGATATTCACCATTAATGAAGGAACCGCAAATCAAGGGATTGCATCAGACTGGTTGCGGCTCAAGGAGGAAAGAATGATAGAGGAAGATCAGGGGAGTAGTTGGTGCTTGGATTGAAGTAAGAAGATCGGATTGGAAGAATACCTCAAGAAGGAAACAGCAGAGGCATTAATAGCAATTTGACAGATGTAAATCTTTATAAAGGATCGTGTTTCCCTTGTCTGTAAAATGTGTCTTAAAAGGCGCGGAAATGACGAAGATGAACAGATGGACTTCAAGGTGATCAGATCCTGCAAGATCTGATTGGATTTGATTTGTCTCGAGGATGGTGAAGAAACCCTAACTGCCTGGATTTTGAATTGCTTTTTCGCGGGAAATCATTTGATAAGAAACTAGAGCAAATGAACAGAGTGTGATGATGTTGCGGAGAAGATTATGGAGAGGAGAGAAAGGAGAGAATTTAGAAGAAGAAAACTTGAGAAGGAGTGTCAATTGAATTACAGAGTGAGTAAGCAGCCAGACTGGTAAGAGGATTCTACCGGTAGTTTTCAAAGGTGTGGCAGAGCAAGCAGCATCCTAGTGTGACACAGTGTACTGAGAAACTGTGTGAAAAGGAGAGAAAAATAACAGAGAGATTAATTGATTCAAGAGTCGCAAAATTCATTTGCAATAAGAAGCCTAAATTGCATTCAAATAGTATTTCAACATACATCTCCAAGTTGAGCTTGGTGTAGAGGTTGATGCTCCTTGGGTTGGTGCCCTAAAAAATGCAGGGGTTGGTGCTCCTTGGGTTGGTGCCTTAAAATATTTGTAAATATGTGTTTAACCTGTGAGGCTGGATTGGAGTAGTAGACTTCAGCAGCTTTTCTCACCGAGGTTTTTCCCATATTGGGTTTTCCTCATAAATCTAGTGTTGTGAGTTGCTTGTGTATGCATGGTCACTTTGGCTTTCTATCTTATATTACCAGTTTGACTGTTTATGTGATTAGGTACATACTTGATATTCTCAAAGTAGATCAAAAAAAGAAAAGACCTAGGAACCACTGATTCACCCCCCCTCTCAGTGGTACTCTATGTTCAACACCTATGCCCTGTTGGATCAGAACCTGGGAGAAGGTACCTTCTACCTCTGTCCATGTATATTGTGGAGGAGGGTGTTAGCAAAAATCAAGAAGGAAGACGGAGAGGGGGGGTGAATCAGTCTTCATCAGAATAAGAAATTCAACCACCAAAACATAGATCTGATAAACTGTAGTAATAAGACAAATAAGCAAATTAACAGCACAACACACAACACCAATATTTTGATGTGGAAAACATGGTTAAGGGAAAAACCACGATGGGAAACTACCCACGGTAAGATGATACTCTGTAGTAGTATGTGAAAATATTACAATGGTGAATGCATAGGCATTTAGGCACACTGCCTAGAGCTCACTACTCAAAAGATATTTTCTCAGAATGTTACAACCTTCAGGGAAGTCTCACTGACTTACAATATGATTTGGACTACAATCTAGAAGGGATGAACTGAAAGAGTAGCATCTCCAAATGCCTGATTATAGTTCCGGTTAAGCACAATTGTCTTCTCTACAACACCAATCTCTCTTCAAGCTCAATACCAAAAGATAAATCACTTGTTTGCATGTACACCACTTTATGATAATACATACACAACACTGACACCCAAATTACATGAATAACTCACCTATATACATAAATCATCAACCTTGATAACAAGGTTGGTTAAACCCTAACTCTTAACTCACAATTAAAAAATTACATCACACGATACAAATATCAACCACCAAACCAATATAATGATTTACATAGCATAGCATGGTCCTAATTCAAATTCTCAAATGATCAACTCCACCGGAAATCATGCCAAGATCAACCACAACACACTACACCACCAGAAATACCACATAATATGAAAATCAATATCGGTTGATGAAAACCACCAAAAACTCACAACAATCAATTTGGATTGCCAAAACAAATAAGACATGACTAGGAAACACCAACAAGCATGTTAGAATCATCTGGAACAGCTGCATCAACACCCTTTTTCAAATCTTCATCAGTCAACGTCTGAAAGCTCAAGAACATAACCAATCAGAAACTATCACAAAGAAAGATAACTTGCAGAGCACCAAATCACGAACCATTTGAAATGAAGATACACAAGACCATCCCAAAATAGCAGCATGAGATCTGATCACACCAGAATATACACGGAGGATATATCAACCTCTGCAAAACAGTGATTAGCAAAACCAAACTACAAAACTGGATCAAAAAATCTTCCCAATCACACTAGAATAAATCATAGGAATATGTTGACATCAATGACAACAACATATCCCAGTAGCAGCAATGCACGACAATATCCAACAATCTCCCCCTTTGGCATTAATGGTAACATATGAATGTGAAAACAGTCAATGCAAAGAAAGAAGATATCTCAGCAAACTCCCCCTAAGATCAGGATAGATAAAACAGTTTTTCACATGATCTCTCTTCCCCTTTGACAGCAATTTCAAAGATCTCAAAACAAATAACCAAAATCTCTCTCTCCCAAAACAAAAACTTGAATCTCTCTTGCCCTGAAACACATAACTAGGTCAACAAACTACTCCAGCAGAGGAGCAGCACCAACTCACCAATCCAGATAGAAAGATAAGGATCTGAAATCCACTTGATAGATGCAACTCAATGCATCTAGTTCTCATCAAGAGAGGTGGATACCCCTAACTTGTCTCTCAAATAGACAAATGTAGCTACAGGCAAAGGCTTAGTAAAAATATCAACTATTTATTCCTTTGTAGATACATACTCCAGCTTCACCTTTTCTTCACTGACTTGTTCTCTCAAGTAATGATATTTGATTGATATATGCTTAGTCTTCAAATGTTACACTAGATTCTTTGACATGTTGATAGCACTGGAATTATCATAGTAAATAACAGTAGGCTCATCATGAATAACTCTACTATCTTTCAACATCTGCTCCATCTAAACCACCTAAGTGCAATTACTAGCAGTAGCAATGTACTCAGCTTCAGCAATAGATAAGGATATTGAATCTCATTTCTTGCTATCCCATGAAACCAACTTATTTCCCAAAAATAATGCTCCACTGGTAGTGCTCTTCTAGTCATCTACATCACCAGACCAATAAGCATCAATGTAGGAACATAACATGAAATCATCATTCTTCAAATACCATAAACCATAATCCACAGTTCCCTTCAAGTATCTGAATATCCTCTTAATAGAGGTGACATGACTCTCCTTCGGATCAGATTGATATCTAGCAGCCATGCACACATCATGCATAATGTCCGGCCTAGTCTAAGTAAGATATAGCAATCTGCCAACCATAGATTTGTACAAACTCTAATTAGCTTTTGGAGATTCATCATTTTTAGACAATTGACAACCAGTCACCATACGAGTTCCAATAGGTTTGGAATCATCTAATCCAAACTTTTTCAACAATTCCTTCACATACTTAGTTTGAGATATGAATATACCTTTTCCTGTTTGTGCTATTTCCAAACCTAAGAAAAATTTCATTTCACCAATCATAGACATCTCAAATTCTTTCTACATATCACCGGCAAACTTCATGCTCATTTCATCATCACCACCAAAGATAATATCATCAACAAAGACTTCAACAATCAGGATGTTATCATTTTCAATCCCGAAATACAGATTACTATCAGCAGCACCTTTAGTAAATCCGAATTTCAACAAGTATTTGTCTAATCTACCATACCAGGCTCTAGGTGTTTGTTTTAATACATAAAGAGCTCTCTTCAACTTACATACCATGTCTCCATCATTCGACAATGAAAATCCATCAGATTGTTCAATGTAGACTTCTTCCTCTAGATCACTATTCAAAAAGGTAGATTTCACATCCATCTGATATACCTTGATTTCTTTATAAGCAGCATAAGCAAGCAACAGTCTAACAACTTCAAGTCTGGCAACCAGAGCAAAAGTCTCCTCATAATCAATTCTTTCTTGTTGTGAATACCCTTTGCAAACCAGTCTAGCTTTATTTCTGACAACTTCACCGGCTTCATTCAATTTATTTTTGAATACCCATTTAGTACCAATAACATTCTTATCCTTGGGTCTGGGCACAAGTTCCCAAGTATTATTCTTTTCAATCTAATCAACTTCTTCTTCCATATCTCTCATCCAACTTTCATCTTTACAAGATTCAACAACATATTTAGGTTCAACTTTAGAAATCAAACATACTTCTTCAACATCTAACCGTCTTCTAGTCATTACACCCTTATTCTTATCACCAATAATCTAATTTTCAGAATTATTCAATCTTACATACCTCAGAGTCTTCTGATTGTTCCGATTCTCAAGTTCTTGTACTCCATCATCGGCAACAGCAGCAGCCGAATTAATAATCTCTACCGGATCATTCTACTTAGGATCTTTAGTCTAGATAGGGGCTAGAACAACATGTTGACCATCATCATAACCACATGCTTTGATCTCCTTCCCAAGGTTCTCATCCACCTTCACATTTGAACTCTCCACAATATTTCTTAGTCTCTTATTGTAGCAATGGTAGGCTTTGCTCTTAATTGAATATCCCAAGAAGATACCTTCATCACTTCTAGCATCAAACTTTCCTATAGCCTCATCTCTCTTCATGTAACATTTTCTACCAAAAACTTTGAAATATCTTACAGTAAGAACATGACCAACCCATAGCTCATAAGGGGTCTTACCGGTACCATCTTTGATGTGAACTATATTGAATGTGTAAAAAGCAGTGCTAATGGCTTCTCTTTAGTAGATCTTTGGAACATTTCCTTCAATCACCACAGTCCTTACAACATCCAAAACAGTTATGTTCTCCCTCTCAACAACTCCATTTTGATGTAGGGTTCTAGGAGTAGACAATTGTCTTCTAATTTTGTGCATCTCACAAAAGGAGTTGAACTCACCAGAATAGAATTATCCACCTCTGTCAGATCTCAGACACTTCACCTTCAATCCAGATTGAGTTTCCACCTTAGCTTTGAATATCTTGAATTTGTCCAATGCTTATGATTTCTCCTTCAAAAAGATAACCCACATCATCCTGGAATAATCATCAATTAGTAGCATAAAATATCTATCACCCTACACACTTCTAACATTTGTAGGTCCACATAGGTTAGTATGCACAAGATCTAGCAGTCCATCAGATGTATATTATTTTCTCTTGAAAGAAATAATTGTTTGCTTACCCAACTGACATTCCTTACATACTAGATTAGCAGGATTAACAATCTTAGGCAAATCTCTAACAGCATGTGTAGAATAGATCTTAATCATTGAATCAAAATTTGCATGACACTCTCTTATGCCATAACCAACTCTCATCTATCTGAGCAATCAAATAGCTTTTCTCACCATTATTCAAATGAAAAATGTTACCTTCAGTCTTAGTCCCAGATGCAATCTCTATACCTGAGGCATTCAAGATCTTGCATTTTACATCCTTGAATCGTAGATCATAACCTTTATCAACCATCTATCTAACACTCAAAAGATTATGCTCCAAACCTTCAACATACAAGACATCATCAGTGTTATTCTTACCATCAAAAGAAATAGAACCTCTCCCATGGATTACATAGGCTTTGACATCTCCAAATATAACCATTCCACCATCATACCTTTCCATGCTTACGAATTTTCTTTTATCACCAGGCATATGATGTGAACAACCGGTGTGAATCACCCATTCATCCTTCTCTTCTACCTTAGCCACCAAAGCTTTCTCCTCAACAGAACAGCTAGTGGAATCAATAGGTACAGGTCTATCTTCTTTAATGGCAATAAACACAACTTCATCTCCTTCTAATTCTTCATTCCTAACACCTTCATCAATAGCATAATAACAGTTCTTCTGGTTCCTAAACTTCCGGTTAGACTTATAAGGCTTATCATACTTCTCATGCTTCTCGTATCTATCATTCTTATCATGCTCATCAAACTTTTCATGTCTGTCATACTTAGACATTCTCTCTAGGCATCCAGAAGAAAAATGTCCTATCTTATGGCAAGAGAAACATTTCAAAGGCAACTTTCCATCATACTTACTGGCTCCTTTAGTCAATCTCTAGGCAATGAATGCTTCAAGATCATCTAGCTCTCTTTCTTTCTCTTCTATATCTTCTCTCTCTCTCTCTCTCTCTCTCTCTCTCTCTCTCATATCTGGATATTTTGCACCCATCAAGATCATAATTCTACTTGTTGGATACTGATGTAAATGCTCTAAATGTTGTCTTAGACTTTTTATGTGATTCTCCAACTCACTCAGCTCAAATGCAGCAAGCTTTCCAACCAACACATTTCTTGTCACTGCAGTCACACTTTGGATCTCATCAATAGAAGCAACCTTGTGTTTATAAGTAGGAGGCAAGGATCTCGACACCTTAGCAACAATTTCATCTTCCTCAATGGTTCCATTGGCACATTTGATGCCTAGGACAAGGTCATTCACATTAGCCATAAAAGAGCATATGTTCTCATCATCTCCCATCTTCAATGTCTCATACTTTCCTTTCAAACTCTGCAACTTAGCAACTTTCACCTGTTTATCACATTCATAAAGAATTTCAAGCTTCTTCCAGATTTCATGTGTTGTCTGAAGTCCCATAACATTTGTCATCTCTGAGTCAGTCAAGGAACTAAGGAATGATTCCTCCACTCTAATATTATGTTTTGCTTCCTTAACCTCATCCAAAGTAGATGGTCCATTCTGAGTAACAACATAGACATTCTTTGTAATCTTCTAGTAATATTCTCCAAGGCATTTTAAGTGCACTTCCATCCAGTTCTTACATATAGTACAATTGCTTCCATCAAACCTCGGACTATCTTTCTTAAAGAGAATGCCTTGAGCTGCCATCTCAGATCTCCTCAAGCGATTAAGCTTCTACCAGAGGATCTAGCTCTGATACCAATTGTTAGCAGCAATCAAGAAGGAAGATAGAGAGGGGGGGTGAATCAATCTTCACTAGAATAACAAATTCAACCACCAAAAAATAGATCTGATAAACTGCAGTAATAAGACATATAAGAAAATTAACAGAACAACACACAACACCAAGATTTTGGCGTGGAAAGCCAGCTTAAGGGAAAACCCACAGTGAGAACCTACCCACAGTAAGATGATACTCTGCAGTAGTATGTGAAAATATTACAATGGGGAATGCACAGGCATTTATGCACACTGCCTAGAGCTCACTGCTCAAAAGATATTTGCCTGAAAGGCTACAACCCTCAAGGAAGTCTCACTGACTTACAATATGATTCGGACTATAATCTGTAAGGATTGAACTGAAAGAGTAGCATCTCCAAAATGCCTAATTATAATTCTAATTAAGCATGGTTGTCTGCTTTGCAACACCAATTTCTTATCAAACTCAATATCGAAAGATAAATCACTTGTTCACACATACACCACTTTCTGATAATGTAGACACAATAGCGACACCCAAATTACATGAATAACTCACCTATATATACAAATCATCACCACTTTCTGATAATGTAGACACAATAGCGACACCCAAATTACATGAATAACTCACCTATATATACAAATCATCAACCTTGATAACAAGTTCAGCTAAACCCTAACCCTCAATTCACAATTATAAAATTACATCACACGATACAAAGATCGACCACCAAACCAATATAATAATTACATTGATAGCATTTTCCTAAATCAAATTCCCAAATGATCAACTCCACCGGAAATCATGCCAAGATCAACCACAACACGCTACACCACCAAAAATACCGCATAACATGAAAATCAATATCAATTGATGAAATCCACCATAAATTCGCACAACGATCAATGTGGATCACCAAAACGAATAGGACACGACTAGAAAACACCAGCAAGCATGTTAGAATCATCTGAAACAGCTCCACCAACACCATTTTTCAAATCTTCATCGGTCAACATCTGAAAGCTCAAGAACACAACCAATCAGCAACTGTCACAAAGAAAGATAACTTGTGAAGTACCAAATCACAAACCATCTTAAATTAAGATACACAAGACCATCCCAAACAATATCCCAAAATATCAGCACAAGATCTGATCACACCGGAATATACTGGAGGATATATCAACCTCTATAAAACAATGATCAGCAAAACCAAACTACAAAATTGGATCAAAAAATCTTCCCAATCACATTGGAATAAATCATAGGAATATGTTGACATCAATGACAACAACATATCCTAGCAGCAACAATGCACGACAATATCCAGCAAAGGGATCCCTAATCTCCTTTGTATTGCTCTCCTCGCATCATGTCTAACTCTAGCAGCGCTTGCTCCACCTGACGCTCCATCTCCGCCACCCTCATCATCATCATCATCCCCATCGTCATCACCCCTGCGCCTGTGACCTCCTCTAACCTATGCTCTGTCATCCTCATCATCATCTAAAGTTGGTACCAGCTTGGCAAGATTAGATAACTGTGGCACTGTGTGAGCTATCCAATACTGTGAATACTTTATTGTCATACATGCATCAATAACCCCCTCAGCATAGACCTAGATCTTTGTGGCCAAACTCAAGTACTCGGCGCAGGTTGCATCAATAGAAATAGTAGGCCCCTACTCTGGCACATCATGTTGTCAACGTGCATATAATAAAGCTCCCTATGGTACCCCGTAATGTCTACCATACTACCAGTAAACCTTGTCATTCAAGAACCTCTCAATAATGAAACATTTCCAACCAACCAAGTATCTTGAGAGATAGACATATGGAATCTCTCGTGCATCCTCTAGCCACACCTCATAGTCCATATACAACCTCCAAGTTATCGTATCTAAATCATCCAAAACTTGGCACCAGTACTCTAATTTGCCCAACTTGCATTGGACAACTACACCTATATAGCCAGATACACATGGCCAGCCAACTGGTTTGTCTTTGTCTGCTAGCAGTCGAGTAACGACTATGTGCTCCCATGCCCACACCTGAAGCAATGTCACTCCTATAGATAAACTCATGTATCCTCGATACACTACCTGATGCAACTCTCGATATAAATGTGTCAACATGCATGATCCCCAACAAAATCTATTTCCCTCAATCACCATGCCCTCTAGAACCAATCCCCAACCCACTGCTAGTCCCTTTCACCAACAATCAAGACATAGAAAACCTACAATAAATCCTGCAAGAACAGTTGGTAATGGCATATATCTATCACATATCTCCTACCAAGAAATCTCATATCCATAGATGTGCTCATCCTAGAACACTCGATGCAATGCCTCAGTGCCACCCTCCTCAGTGTGCTTGTATGGTAGAAGATATCCCACCACAGGGATTTGAAGAATCCTATAAACGTTCTCGAGCGTCACTGTCATCTCCCCAGTCGCCAGATGGAAGGTGTTGGTGTCACTTTGCCACCGCTCTGTCAAATCCATTAGTAGACCTCGCTTAATCATATATCGAGTTATGTCAAGAAGGGAGGATAATCCACACCTCTCGATAATATCTCTATTAGCCTATGACAGTTGAGGAATCAATCTTCATGTCTTCGGGAATCGCTCCTGAGACTGAAGGACACCTAAATCCGCCTACATATTATAACATATCACAACTCATCAGGCTAATCAACATAAAATTATATCAAAAATCAATGAAGATCAAAACATATTGAAACCAATCAATCAAATCGGCTTGAACCATATCACAAATCAATCAATCACCTTATCAATCGACCCATATCGAAACCATTCTGATCAAAATAATTGTATCAAAATCAAAATCAAGGAGATCAATCAACTCATCCTAACGATCAATCAAATCAATCACATCAATCAAGACAACCAAAATCATCAATCAAATCAAGAAGATCAATCAAATCAATTAGCTCGTTGGAGATTAAATCAATCTCATTAGGCATCATATCAAACATTCAGATCAAAAAGACCCATATCAAAATCCAAAAAGACCCAAGTCAAAATCAAACACAATTAACTTTCCCCATATCAAATAATCAAAGTCAATTAACCCATATCGAGAATCATATCTAAATCAAGATCAAATCATATCAAAAATCAATCAAAATTAAAATCAATCCTCCTATCGTGAATCATGTCGAAATCAACAAGACACATATCAAGATCAAATTACAACCATATCACATCAGCTTGAAACATATCAAGCAACAAATCGAATTCAAACAAACCCATATCAATCAAAAATACCCATATCAAAGTTAATCCATATCAAAATCTAGGAAACAAATCACATTTTCCTCTCTTTCAATCCAAAAGTGCTCAAACAAACCTCATATGTGCTAGGTTGCCCCTTATGCGCTATTCTAAATCGCAAAAGCGCCAAAAGATACCCCTTATGTGCTAAAACATCTATAAGCGCTAAAAGATCACTTGTATGCGCTAACAAATCACTACTATATGCTACATCATATCAATGCACTAAATTTCACTACGCATGTGCTACACTACCATGTGTATCCACTAATTTGTGTCCATGCACTGTACTATCATGCATCTACGCTAACCTATTCATTGTATGTGCTACATCTATACCCTAAGTGACCTATGCGCTAAATTCCCTTGCGTATGCACTAAATCAAACACATAATAAGGTACAACGTGAATATCTGAGGCTAGATCATGAAAAAACGTGTGAAAAATCATCAGAATTCTCACAAACAAGCGTAGTTTTTGGGCACTTACCAGTCGTCCGTACGTGGTGGGCCCCTAGAAGCATCTGACTCACTCAAATCGATGAGTGTGGTACGGAATCGGCATTTTCTCTAGAGCACTAATCTCTAATCACAAGAGGACAAATGTTCAAATGAGCTTTCTTTTTCACTCTTTACCTTTTAAAAGGGGTAAAAATAAGGTTATTAAGTGGGAGTGTATTTTCTACTTGTTCAATTTAATTAATTCAATAGCCTAAATCATTTTTTCAAGAGATGAATCAATCCAAACATTTGAAAAAATTGAACATCGTCAATATTTTGAAAAATTCAAAAATCGTAAAAATTTCAATCG
Source organism: Cryptomeria japonica (assembly GCF_030272615.1). Taxonomy (NCBI): domain Eukaryota; kingdom Viridiplantae; phylum Streptophyta; class Pinopsida; order Cupressales; family Cupressaceae; genus Cryptomeria; species Cryptomeria japonica. The sequence goes on from NC_081408.1 coordinate 312,220,483, forward strand.
TCAAAAATTCTAAAAAATTCAAAATTCCCTGATTCATCTCCTAAGGGGGCATAAATAATCACATCTTCATTCAACAATTAGCATATGGGGCAAATCAATTTTTTTATTGACATCATCAGGCGATTTTTCTTTGAATCAACATGTGGCCACACATATCACTTCAAAGAGGGGCAAAATGTAGACGTATAAATCTGACCACCTAATTAAATAAATATTTAATGTTTATTTAATTCACTAACAATTCTTCTATTAAATAAATTAATATTTAATTAATTCACCCCCTACCTCTATTGATTAAATAAATTATTTAATTTATTTGATTTAGCCAAATTCTAACTTTTAATTAAATAAATCATATTTATTTAATTAAATATTCCTTTCCCATTTAATTAAAACCCCTTTGGCATTTAAATAAATCAATATTTATTTAAATCAACACAATGCAAGTTGCAACCCACTTTTTGAAATAAATTAATTTTATTTCAATTAAATCCTAAAATTCCTCCCACTTGCATTCTCCTACAAAATCCATTGTTCGATGTGGAGCCTGATCAGTCTCCAAGTGGGAGATTGTTGAAATGTGGCGACTGATCAACAAAGTACTGTACACTCAGCACGTCTCCTCGCCGAGGTCCGAGGCCGAGCCGGGCCGGGCCCCTGGCAGGGGTTTGAGGGTAGCAACCCCCGAGAAAATTTTTCCTTTTCCAACAATTTAACAGGGCTCATCATCACCCAAATATACCTGTCCAAAATCACCTTGAACATAATCTAGAAAATATTTTCTATGGGGTGTAGTATGAAATGAAGCCCCAGAATCTATTACCCAAGAATCATTAACATTATCCAAACATAAGATTAAAGCATCTTGTAAAGTATTACTTGCAATATTAGCTTCCTTACTGTCATTTTCATTTTTGTCTCCTCCTTTGTTTTTCCGAGACCAACAATCTTTCTTTAGATGACCAGGCTTTCCGCAGTACCAGCAATCTTTCTTTCCTCTAGATTGAGAGCGTCCTTTCTTTGACTTCCCTCGTGACTTCTCATTCCCAGGGCCTTTTCAACTTTGCTTTGATCTTCCTCTGTTCTCCACATTCAAAACACTACCCGATGATGTTGAAGTCTCACCTGTGCTTTTCCTTCGCATTTCCTCGCTTAGGATAACACCAACAATATCGTCAAATACCAAAGTATTTTTACCAGAGACAGAGTTACTTACAGCCATAACCAAGCTATTTCAGCTTTCTGGCAAAGAACATAAAATCAAGAGAGCCCTAACCTCTTCTGCAAAGGTAATTTTTACCAAAGACAATTGACTGGTAATTGTATTAAATTCATTTAAGTGCTCCGCTACAGATCCTCCCTCACTCATTTTCAAATTAAACAAATGCTTCATAAGAAATACCTTATTCGAAGCTGAGGGTTTCTCATACAACTTAGCCAATGTTACCATCAAATCTACAGCCGTTTTTGCTTCTGTTATATTGAATGCTACAGACGGCGCAAGGCACAATCGAATGGATCCAGTGTCTTTCCATCTAAAATGTCCCACTCTTCATCTGACATTGTGGTCAGTTTCTTTGCCTTTCCTTCCAATGGCCGCCACAAATCCTCTTGATACAAGTAATCCTCCATCTGCATTTTCCATAACTGATAATTCTAGCCGTTAAACTTTTCGACCTTGAATTTGGAATCCTCCATTGCTCCCACTCAAATCTGAAAGTCCTGCCAATTTACAGAAAACCTCGCTCTGATACCAATTGTTAGGGTTTCAAGCAGATCCGAAGCAAATATGAACTAACAATTATATGCAGATTTAAATACAAAAGATAAAGAAATAAAACAGGACACAGATAACACAGAGATTTAACGTGGTTCACCCAGAATGGGTTACGTCCACCATACACAGCCGTCCAATCTTTCTTATTATCCAGCAAAAACAATACATCAACCTTACCATGCCTTAAGCATCCCAGCCGCTTATAACATGTGTTTTTAGGGCAACAAACAAAGTCGGCCTTTTTTAGGGTTTTATTACAATGTCGGTTTTCATCAACAAAAAACAGCAAAAAAAAAAAATTTCTCGGGGGCTGCCGCCCCCAAACCCCTACCCGAGGCCCGGCCCGGCCCCGGACCCCGGTGAGGATACATGCTGAGTGTACAGTACTTTGTTGATCAGTCGCCACATTTCAACAATCTCCCACTTGGAGACTGATTAGGCTCCACACCGAACATCCACTTGCATGCCTAAACCCCCTTCTAGATTCTTCTAATCAATTCCATAATTAGCCTAATTACCCCTTAATCATTTGCACATTCCTTAAGAAAAGGGTCACTTCTCAAAAACCCCTAAAGTCTTCACAAACTATTAAAGTTTTTGTGTCTCCAACAAGTTAACCTTTAAAGTCTTCAATAACCATTAATGGTTAACTCAAACTCAACCCTTGGTTAGTGACTTTCTCTCTAACTTGACCATTCTTTAACTCATGGGTCTCTTCAAGCATTCATTACTTTGACCATGGTTGACCTTTAACCATTGCACAAGAATGTATCCTTTGGATAAAAGGATTATCCAATAGCTCAACCCTAACCTTACCCCCTCGAGTAACCACCATGTCTTCTCAGGGATTTAACGTCTCTTCTCTCTCCTCTTAAGCCATCTATTGCTGACTATCATCACCATTTTATTGGTGAAAATTATAAACATGGATTGAGGATCATTCAATCCTAACCCTTGTTAAGATTACTCAATCTTAACCATCCAATTGTCCATTTCTTCTATAAATAGGCCTCATTTCTCTCATTATCCATCATCCAAGTTTCATGCATCCAGATTATAGTCTATTTCATCAAATATTAAGCTTTACCTCTCTATGTTTAATCATAATCTTTAACATTTAGAAGCATTTCATATCATTAGCATAGCATATTCATGTTAGTATATCATGTTAGTCTAGCTTAATATCCATATCATAGCATAGTTAGTTTCATTATCATAGCATAATCCTCATCTTAATAAGTTTATTATATAGATATTAATTGCATATTCCATAAGATTATTTGTATCCATTATCACTCGTTCTTGGAGTTGTCATTTCAAAGGTCAATTGCTCAATTATCTGAGAAAAACCATTGACTTGAGGAATCCTATGAGATAGAGAACAATGAGACACCTTTTGAAATATTTGTTTGTTTAACTAATTTACCGAGTTACTTTTTATATCTAATGTTTCATCGGTATGTTAGTTTCTTGTCTTTCTGATTAATCAACTGACACCACTATTCTGGCATACTGTAAGAAATGATGATAGAAAAATGTAAGAAAGCGCATCAAAATTTAATGAATTTTAGGAAATCATTGGAAGCTACGGAAATGTTGTACAAATTCTATTTGAGGAGACCTACTACCACATAGAAGTTCAAGGATGAAATTGATCGAATTGAGTCTGAGTTAGTGGAAATGGCTAAGAATTGTAAGGTATCTATAGATATTTTTGGTAAAGAAAGAGATAAGGCTCAGGAATTATTGCATGATCAATTAGCTCTAAGGAGGAGTCAAAGAGATAATTTCATGAAGATGTTTGGAGAGTTGCGAGCTAACATAGAATTAAAATGTAGAAAATGTTGAGAAGGATGCTAAAAATATAGATTCTTTTGATGATGCAATAAACAAGTGTATTGATTGTGAATATTAGAGCAGGATTCTAGTTGTTGCTACTTGTGCCTGGAATTCCTTAATGATCAAGTTGAAGAACCAATTCAAAGATATTTGGTCATGTAATTCTAAATAATTTATGTATTATGATGCTTCGTGATTTGGCCTTTGTCTTTGATGGCAAAGGGGGAGAAGATTACTAAAAATGTTTTATATCTGCTTTGGAGGATTGTCACAGTTAGGGGGAGTTGTCTGAGTTGTCTGAGTTGCGAAAATATTTTTGGTTGTTTGCCAACAATGACAAAGGGGGAGATTGTTACAGATATATGCTTTGTTGTTGTTGATGTCGAATAGTGTGGTTTGGATGGGTTCTGGTCTGGACATCAACAGAGTTGGCTACAACGTTGAAGTATTTGCAATTATGTTTTTGGACCAAAGGTCACTATGATTGGTATTGAGCTTTGGACATGGACAAGTGGCATTGGCAGTTGATCGGATTGATATCAGCTTGTTTTTTTTTATGGTGAGGACAGTTGGAAGCTTGATTTTTGTGGTGCAGGTGTTGCTTGTTTTGGTCCGAACATTCAAAATTATGAAATGTTATGATTGGTACATGGCTTCGGGTTATGTTATCGAAGTTAGATGTAAAATATATTTTTGGTCCAATAATTGTGTGTGAAGTGTTCTTTTGGTTCGGTGTTGCACGATTGGTTTGGTTTGGTTCGAATTATGTCCTATGCATTTCTTATTTCAGTTCAGTTATATATCTTAGGTCGAAAATATGCACACACGTTTCAATCTTTCTTTTGGCGGACTTGGTGAAGATGTTATTGTTTTAGCTTGGTATATATACATTTAGGATAGGATATGGATATATAGAAGTGTGTGACATATGTGCGTGCAAAATTTAGTAGTGAGTGAATGTGCGACTTGATGTAAGGATGTCGATGTAATTAAAGTTGCTACACCAAAAAGAATTGCAATGCAGAGGTGATAGTTGGTATAGGAGCAGTGATCCTGAATATTGGAGGTTTGGATATTTCAGTAAGGTCAAAGTTTGTGCTATAACAAAGACTGTAACCAACATCTTGAGATGCCCTTGTTCATCCATTTCTTTTTCTATAAGTTGTAATGTTGTATCTTGCCATGTTGTAGTTAGCATTAGTGTGCAAGTCCTCTTTTTTATCTTGCCCCAAGAGCAGTTAGCCTTGGTCACCAAGTTTGGAGCAGTAAGCTCCCTCTTTTGTAAATCATTTTTTATATAGTGGACCAATTCTGTGAGTTAGTGCCCATCGTGATTTTTCCCAATTTGATTTTTCCACGTATAAATATTGGTGTTCATGGTATGAATGTTTTATGATGTTCTATTTCATTTGAATGCTTGAAATAAACTTGTTAATGCAATATTGAAGTTTGAAATTTAAGTTAATGTTGATTCGCCCCCCCTCTCAACATTTGTTATGTGTTCAACACTTACTATTTTTAGTAAGTCTATTTTTAGTAGGTTTATCTCTAGAAACTGGCAGGACACTAACGGCAAAACATTCATGAATATCCAAGTTCTAAATCCAAACAAAAAATTGAAAAGCAGGTAGGCGATCAAAATTTTGGTTGTGGCTGAAATTCTTTCTCGAAATGACAAAGGCATGAAAAGTTTATTGTGGGGCATGAATGAATTCATCCTTCATTAAAAATTCCTCCTCTACCCCCAAATGGCGCCCAAGATTAGGCGGAGAGTGCATTTCACATATCAAGGAGGATTTTCCTTCCTGGCCAAAATTCCTCCTCCATCATTAAATGTGCTCCAGACAAGAGGAGGGCACCAAATTCAAGTCCAGGAGGATTTTTCCCCCAAGACCAAATTCTTCCTCTACCCCCAAATGGCACCCAGGACTAGTTGGAGAGCACATTTCACATATCGAGGATTTTCCTTGCCAAAATTCATCCTCTGTCATCAAAATAAGCTCCAAACAAGAGGAGGGCACTAAAACCAAGTCAAGGAGGAATTTCGCCAAGGAAAATTCCTCCACCTCATTGAAAATGTGCTCAAGGACAAGAGGAGGGTGCCAAAATCAAGTTAAGGAGGATTTTTCCTCCAACACCAAATTCCTCCTCCACCTCAAATTTGTGCCTAGGACAGGAAAGAGAGTGCATTTCCCTAGCAATGAAGGATTTTTTCAAAAATGCCAAAATTCCTCCTTGCATGCCAAAATGCGCTCAAGAATGGAGATTTTCCTGGAAAGTAAAAAATTGACTAAGTGTCAAGAGTCCTCCTTCGAACTCTAGATCAGATACAATTTCTTGGAAGATGAAAAAATAGTTGGTTGACAGAAAATTGTCCCTTCAAGACAGAATACACTCGAGCATTCATAGAACTTGAAAAAGGTAAACTTTCACAAGGGAGGAATTTTCCTTCTCCAAGGTTGATAGGCATTTAGGAATCCTTTGGAAATGGAAAAGATCGTAAAAATTCTTCCAAGGCAAGAAAAACCTCCAAACTATCTTGTGTGCACCCAAAATAGAGAGAATCTTGTAAAAGATGAACTAGTCACATGCAAAAGCAGTATTACACATTAATGAAGCATAACCTGGAAAATTATGGAAGTTCCTATTTTTGAACTCAAGAGTGACAATGAGGTCCATTGGAATGGCGAGTCATCTGCTTCTCATTAAGGAAACATGAGACATGATTAGAATAATTAATACAACTGCTAAATTTATCCCCTCCCCAACTTAGCAACTTAGTGGATGGTTTCTATTTAAGCGAGGATTTGGAATTCATTCTTCACAACACGTTTTGAAGAAATTGGAGCAAGAGCAAAGTGAAGAAGAGCTAGGGCAAAGTTTTTATTTATTCCAAGTCTGGCAGTGCCAGCACGGAATTCTTCCCTTCGTGAATTTATAGAGTTCTCTTGTTAGGAATTTAATATTAATTATTTTATTTTGAAGGAATGGCAGAATCCAACAAGCACGGATCAAGAACGAATAGAGAAGATTCGGCCCAAAGAAAAAAATCATTTCAAAATGGAGAGAAGTCAATGATACCAATTTGGGAACTTTCAAGTTGGGAGAATTTAGAAAGAGAGTACTTGGAACATACAGACATCCTCCATCAGCTACTACCAGAAAAATAGTCTAAAGTGTAATTGTAGAAGTCATCAGCTTCCATTCTGTCATCCAGTGCTTGGAGCTAATTGTGGAATGTGCAGAGCGTTACAACATTAAAAGAAGGGTGATTCTAGCACCCGATGGCATACTCTTGGCAAATCTTAGCATTGAATCAATTGGTGAGACTTTTGGAATTCCTACATTCCAATCCATGATGTATAAGACCAAGGAAAGAGAAACTTTGATGTATGATTTTGGCTTTAATAGATGGGATGGAATCATTAATAAAATATGGACGCAGAAGCCAAAGCCTCACATTTCAAAGTCACCCTAGCAGCTCACTACCATGGATTTCAAGCAAGAATATGTTGATCTTGTGTTGATGAGTTGGGTCATGGGATGTCCACAAGCTTACATATTTGAATCTTGGTTGTTTTATTTCAATGGAGAAGTAATGGAAGGCATAAAGGTGGTAGACTAGGCAAAAATAATTAGCAACAACCTAGATGAGCAGCTGAGGAATTTAAATCAATCCCAGTCTTTCTACATGAACGCATATGTTGTCTACCTGTAGGCCAGAAGGAGAAAATTAAGGGGGTTACTAGGCAAAGGACCCATGGGATGCGATCCTAGACAGTAGAAGGTCCATGAGTGCTATCCACAATTGCACTTATATGATCTTACTTTTTTCAAGAAAGCAAGCAACACTTCCACTATGCATATTACCAGAGATTTGCAAGGCGGACATCACACAAGGTTGTCACTAGAAGCAAGGAATTTAGTAAAGAAGTATGGGGCTTGGTACATTCAATTCCCAAAATTTACTTACATCCGGGTCCAAGGATTCTCTACCCAGCCATATAAACTTCCAAGATATCCAACTGACAAGATGGTGCTATCACAGGTTACTAGACAATTGACTACCTATGAAAAAGTTCAGAAGAAAATAAAGAAGTTGGTGCTCTAATGGGAGATTATGAGGAAATGTGTCCATCATTGGCAGTAGCAGAGAAGTTGGTGAATGAATTAATATTCTACCCCCTAGCACCTCATACCGTAAGGACATTCTTTGATCCATATAATAAGGATGGTAGTTGTTATAAAGCACAAGTCCAAGATTTAGTCGGAAGATTATTAGGCAAATGCCAAAGATGACTGAGATCGGGAAGAAGATATTTTCCAGATTGCATCTTAAGTTGATAAGAATTTGTGAAATCATACAATGTCCAATCAGATAGAGGAGGATGTGAATACCCTCCAGTCAGAGTTTGAGAAGGAGAAGGATAAACCAATTCAAGCACCTAACAGGTCAAAACCAAAAGTTGATGATTTAGATGTCCTAAGCAGACTAGTTTTGGAGTTCATTGGGCACTAATTTGAATGGCACATCACAATGTTGAAAGAAATGAATACCCACCTGACTTTCAATCTGATGGGAGACTTGGAATCCCATGACGAGGCAATTGAAGGGTCATCAGGAGCCCAAGTTGGAGAAGAGACAATTCCACAAGAAAGAATAGAATGTGGAAAAGAGTATAGTGTTCTTAGGAATTCACAAGCAAGGAAAAGAAAGGAAGTTCAACAGGAAGAACCATAGTAGAAGAGGCCACGGATTGAAGAAGCACAGTTAGCTAGCAACTCTTCAAGCATGCACGAAGTTGAAATCTTCACAGGGGAAGTCACAAGAAATCAGCCGTTGGAGGATGATCGAGATATTTCACAAGTGCAAGTTATTCTCAGTTTTAGTGCCTCCCAGAGGCCTACTCAGTAGAAAAATCAAAGATGGGAGCTGCCTCTGAATCCAAAACAATAGGTCCGGGATTGTTTTAGGGAAACAAACATGGGAGACTTACGACCTTTCGAGGAAGTTTCACAAGAACAGGGTACAATTGGGAATGCAGGATCAACAAGCAATCGTTCCAGATTGGCTAAAAGAGAATGAGGAAAGAGTCAGTGGAAGAGATGGATCCTATGTTAGAACTTGGAGAACTTCTAAATAGGATAAACAAGCCAACAGAGAATAAAGTGGCGAAGAGATTCTCCAAACTTACAAGAGATGAATCAAGATCCAGGACTTTACACAATTGTGTCCAAAGTCGACAAGGACAAGAATGTGATTACTCCAAATGAGTATGATGTCTCAGCAGTCGACCTTGGGCGTGCCTCCAAGGCACAAGTGATAGAAGAGTTCTAGTCTTCCTTAGCATTGAAGGAGCAGATGGAGAGAGTAAAAGAGAAAAACATGAAGTTGAAGTGAAAACAAAGTCTTGTGTGATTATGTGTGGCGCTTGATGCATCCATTCAGAGAAGAAGATCGGACTTTTGTTCCTCCCTCTTCTCTTCCGAAAGAATTTGTGGATGGGATTGAAGAAATAAGGAAAATGGCTCAATGCTCTAAGGAATGGGTAGAGGACGTCTTCACTTCAACTTGTAAATTTATTGAGGACTTGGCCCATTTCTACTAGAAGATCCTGGCTATCCTAATCAGGTTGGAGAGCATGGACAACTCATGGGAGGATGTGCACATTTATCAAGACTTGACAATTCCACACCTTGAGGCACTAATGGAAACTTCTAGACAACCATTGATTGATGGGAAGGTCATCAAGAGAAACGATGCATATGATTTCCCTCAACAATTTTATGCAATAAGCACTAGAAAGGAATTCTTTGAGAGGTCCAATAGGGATTCAGCGTTATTGAGAGCATTGGTCAAGAAGGTTCAGAAGGAAATCCTCAATGCAGTGGAGACATTGTTTGCAAGAAGATTAGCTGATGAAGAGCTGATAATGGACAACCTCGAGGATAGGCTACATGAATTCTTCTTTGTGAAATCATTTTCAAAGGAACATTTGGAAAATGTTTCCCTATTCTCCAACACAATGCGCATGACTCAAGAAGTTGTGTCAAGATGGGAGAAGTTTTTCTCTAAGTGTGAAAAGGATACTGCCATGTTGGAATTCAAATTGTGTCAAGTGTCTCTATATGAGAGTTGGAGGTTGTCGTGACCAGATTCATCGCATTTGTCATCATTGAAAGGGATAATAGTTATCCTATTTTGGATGAAAATCCATTAAATGCATGATGGCATGATGGGTCATTTATTGCATGATGGATGCCTTGACCAAGCGGTGGGTCATTCACTGCATGGTAGACACCACATTTAGGAGTTAGTGGGTATTTAATGCTATGTGGGCGAGATTCTTCATTTATGACCATGCCCACCACTTGACGTTATTTTTAGTCTTTCTTGGTCAAACCCTAATTAAGGTTTTGCATGGGTGAATCTTGACCATTGATCTTAATGTAATCTCGACTATCCATTTTCATTTTAGGGCCTATAAAAGGGGTTCACCCCTTCATTTGTAAAAAGGGGGACAATTGTTTGAGGTTGTTGCTATAAGTTATTGAGATAATAAGAGTGATACCTTGGATTTTGGTGTTCACTTGTGTTTTTTGGAAGCTTGCATGGTTTCGTCTTCATCACTTACATTAGATGTGCTTTCAAGTACTTAGATGACTGAGATCGATAGCATTATCATATGCTCATACCTTTTGTAAGTAAATGATTTCTCCTTGCAGTGTAAGATTGGACTAAGCCTTTTTGAATGTGTAAGTTTAACTTCAATCCTCAAATGAATATTGTTCATCTTGATGGGTATTTATTGGCGATTTGAAAATCCTATGCACAACCTTTGAAGATTGCACCTCCCTTTGCGTAGTTGTCTAACGTTGGTGAAACAAAGAGTGGTCAATTTCACTTGAGCCTTTGTTATTTTTTCAGTTCCTTAAATTAGACTAGAATCTCTCTAAACCCACCCTTATTTAATTTCCAAATATTTCATTGAGAAACATTTCCAAAAAAGAGCTATCCTTTGCTAAATCATTCGCAAAACCTCTTTGATGTTTCAAATTTGTTTTAAGTCTTCTTCACTGCATGTAAGTTCCCTCGGATTACCAACAAACATCAAAGCCAAATGAGCCTATATCCATCACAAAGCCACAAGTCCTCAGTTGAAACCTTGGAACCACAATATGATTTTTTGCAATCTTAGCATACACAAGATTTTGCTCAAGAGAGGGCAGAGTGACCATTGGAAACCTTATTATGTGTTGGTGTGATCACAAAACACCCGTCGACACAACCCTAGCTCTTAAAATTGGTGATAAAGGCATCCTTAAAACCTCACAAATCAAGTGATCTAAGCTTTCCAATCCTTACTATTTTTTTCTCCTTGGGTGCATGCAACCTTCTTTGAGATGATTTTCTTGTAAATAAAACCGCACACATCTCGTCAAATCCTTTGAATGGGCATACATGTTTTTGTTTGACAAGTCACTATGCTAGTAATATCCTCTAGAAATCCCTAATCAGCTTTATCCAAGAGCAATTCCTTCGAGTCTATTACTATCTGAACAATTCCTATGCATTTGGAAAAGACCTATTACATTTAAAAGTGGCAAAATACTTACAATTGTATGCCTTGGATCTCTAGAAAAACCTAAATGCCCTACTCTAAAAACTCAAAACACGTTGATCATATGAACCTTGTAGGAACCCTAAAATCTTACTCTCCTTTGCTCTCTTTCTTTACAACGAAAATGTTGCAATGACTAATTAGGATAACACAATGTTAACATTGTTATTATAGCTGAGAGCCCTATCATTAGCACATCATGGAAGTGATAGCTTGCTTTTTTTATTTAAACACAGACTCAACACTTCATGTCCCCACCCCACGACACCAAAATGGCTGTGTTAATTATCTACAAGATGGTTAAATGTTGACAAGGTTGCATGACTATCTTTGAGCGTGTACAGCTGCATTTTAACCAACCAGAATATATTGTTTCAAATTGTGGAAAATATGTTTCTTAGAATGTTTGAAAGATGCCACCTTGAAGAATGCAAAGGAAAAAAATATAAGCGGTGGAGAGAATGATGATTCATTTGCAAAATTAATATAGGGTACTAGGCATCTCGAGACTTGAATAAAACCATCCATACCTTGAGCACTGTTATAAATTATAGCCATATAGAACAACAACCAAGAATTGAGCACTGTTATAAATTATAACCTTATAGAGCAACAACCAAGAATTGAAATTCTTTCAAGATACGTTCAAGATTCTTGCTTTAAGCAGCAATTGCTTCGGTGGCAGACAGTACTGATGTTTAAAACCAAGAATTGACATTTTTTCAAGATACGTTCAAGATTCTTGCTTTAAGCAGCAATTGCTTCGGTGGCAGACAGTATTGATGTTTAAAACACAAGTTTTTGGTAAATATTTTGTAAATTGATACCCTAGTTTAGTGATCTTTAGAGCATGTCCAAGCGAATTACAGAGCTTATTTTGACCAGCCCAAAGTTGCACATAAGTTTTTGTGTTGGTTGCATAATGTGGTCTACTTAGATAAAGTGCAATTAGAAGGATAATGATGTAATTTTTGAGCCATTAGGTACGGCCCATTTCAGATCACAGCAGAAATTCATTCTAGGTTATAGATGTCAAGCTATATGGGTATTTACTCAAAGGTAGACAAACACAGCCCGAAGGCCCTCTATGATGGATGAGGATGACAAAGTAATGCCAACATTGTCTTAGGTGAACCCATAGTTTAGATACCTTGTAGATGTTGCAACAAGACACAATCTTGCAGGGGAAACATCAGGTTTCACAACAGGAACATATCAAGTATTACCAAGTTCCAAGGGAAAGCTCCTACATTTGACATGGCAGAATGTCATGGAATAATATTAAGTGTCTAAGCAGCTATAACTGCAAGTATCAATTTCAACTTCAACCCTCAATTAATATGATATATCCTCCTCCATAGCAAAAGAAATATCATGATTATGGAGAACAGTTGGGTTGCCAATTTTTACCTGCAATTTAAAATGTGATGGTATTTTCAGCAGTAATATTATAAAAGCCCTACGCATAATACAGTGACTGTAGATATGCAAAGATAAGCTAAAACCTATCCTTCTAGATTCCCATCTTTTCAGTCAGCTATTAAACCCAAATGCAAATGTCCCTACTTATTTGTGTTAAAAGATTTGATGAAAAAACATCTAAGTATAGAAGATTCTAAAGTTTGAAAGCCTGTTAGTAACCATACAAAATGTTCCAACAAATAGTGCTAGTGCATATTAAATTTGTACAGTATAATTTACAAGCATGTCAAGAAATAATTAAGCCGATATGTTTGTCTAGCACAGTTAAGTGCTAAATAGTATTAATAATTGTACATATATCTCAAGGTACAATTTCCTAACAGCTAGTCCTTTACAATAAATAAGTTGACAAATACTACTTAACCTAGATTATGATTTTAGTCCAAAGCATGTGTGACTATCTGTCATTCTATTAACATTCTTTCCGATTTGATCTCACACCTGCGAACACATGACATCATCATTGTAGCTTTTTTCATTTCTCCATTTACAGTGTATCAAAGCATTAAATGACCAAAAGTTACTAAGCAGCAACACTCCCAACAAACAAATAAGCAATATCATTCTAGAGTCTTGTCCTGGATGTTTCCACTTCTGTACACTGGGACTTCAGTGCCTTATCCATCATATTTCCTTGAGCATAAAGTGAATTCCATATGACAGAATAAGCTGATTGACCACCAATCTGAATGACTTGAGGAACAATACTGTTTGGCAGACACCCGAAGAGTAGCAATTAATGTTGTCTAGTTTGTTCTATAAGAATCGGCTTATCACAACTACTTATTCTACTATGGCATTTCCTGGGCCAACCATGCACAACTAGGGTAGATGGTATGGAAATTTGAAGGGCCAAATTGGTGATGATACTTCAGTCCACTGATGCAAAGGCATCATGGATATTTTTCAACACAACAGAATGTACTCTGGACTTGCAGACTGTAAAGTGCAGTAGAATCAATGAATTCCATAGAGTTACAACAAAACATCTCTCCATCTCCCAATCAACATGAGATATTCTACCATTGTTTGTTCATCCTAACATGCAGAGAGTTCATATGTATTAACAATGTTTCTGACAAATGGAGAAAAAAAGTAATCATCTACTTTTACAAGGCAACTTCCAAGTTCTCAACGATAGCAAAGGATGCAAAGAATTTGGGTGTAACAAGCATAATGCAGCCTGTACAGCATAAGGATTCTAATGAGAAAGCAAAATCTGGAAACTAATTACAGCCAAATGACCTTCAATGAGTGATTGATATAGGGGGTGTCACTGGCAAATTCCATCCATCTAAACAGATGACTTGTCAGGGCCACTAACAGAATTAGAAGATACTTCTGATTCTGCTAAAGGTCCACCTTGACCCCCAACACGCCCTTGAAATTGTCCTACAGGAACATGTTGAGGAAACATTGAATGCATCTGAGCCTGCCCCATCAGAGGCTGGTTATTGACAGCATACTGGGAATGCTGAAGAGACTGCAGTTGATTTAAATGATGTGATTGTTGAGCAGTTGGGAAAAACGACGGATTCAAAGGCAGATGTGCATTTGTCCCCATGTTGAAAGCATCTTTATTATTTGGTGACTGTCCAGTTGCAATCTTCAGCCTTTGTATTTTTTCCCTGAGTGCTTCATTTAAAGCTGCACAAAACAAAAACATGTTTGAATAAATGAAACAAAGCAAAACAGGAACACAGCCAAAATATTCAAAAAAATAAAAACAATTGTGAACTGAGCTTGTTGACAAGCTTAATTTCGTGGTTATCTATTATCAGAATCTATATCTATTTTACAAACGCGCATGCACGCACACTATAAAACAAATGACAAAAAATAGAAGCAGTTGATTTCCCATATGTAAGGCAATCTAGCATAATGATAGGCATCCAGTCAAAGATTCAGACCTGAAGACAAAACAATATTTGATCTCTGCCCTAATTTTCCATAGGCGGGGCAGTCCATTATAATGACAAACATTTAGTCATAAAAATCATAGTTAAAAATATAAAAAGCATGTGATTGGTTATGAAATTATACATCATCAGAATAAAGGAATGAATATATGAGTTATACACAGTAAAACTAGAAGAATGTCTGTAGAATAGTCTATCATACAACAGTCATTTAGTCAAAAGATTCAAATTCAATATAAACAACCATGTTAACTGTGCCTTCATTATACACACACATACGTATTTATTATATATATGTTCATTGTATGATAATCTCTTGACAATCTCTGGTAATATCTGCCTTTATCTGAACGTGTAGTCTGTATAAATAGAGATATACATATACATATATTTAAATGCATAGACATAGATACATATCTGTGTGTAAAGAAATGAGATTTATGTATTTGTGTGTATGTATGTTATCATTGTATGACATACCTCTTGACAATCTTTGGTAATATCTGCTTATATCTTAACGTATGATGTTTGGCTCTGGGTCAATTTTGTCTGCTGTCTGGTGATATCTAGTATGAAATGGCTAATTGGATATCTTGAAGATCAAGTACTCTTTTTTGGGCTCTTTCCTGTTATTAAGATTTAGCCAAAAAATATCAAAACCTAAAGGAACTGATGGGCCTTCCTAATAAAGGCTAGTGAATAGTTCTTTAGATGCCATTGTGATCATACCCTAGAGGTTGTGGATATTCATTGAATTAATCATAAATAAGGCTGTGGCTATTTGATGAATTATTCATGATCACATTTTATTTTAAATAAAATATGAAATAATCTAGCATAAGGAAATGAACTTTAATCACAAGTCTAAAGTGCGTAGATCCTACAAGATAACACACCAACATTCCCCCTTTAGATCAACTTAGAGATTTGAGAAAAAAGGAGAAACTATATATTATGCCTCCTCAGTGACAACTTCCTTCACTACAAGAAAAAAATAGTTTGGATGAAAACTTAGATGCCAATGCAAATGTTGATAAAGAAGGAAGTATGATATGACTGATGATGAAGCAGAAGTGATCTAATGAAGATGCCAAGGAAATCGAGATGTCAAAATCAATTCAATTGTAAGAGCTCCAAAAGTGAGTGGTGACAATGTCAAAGCTTATTTAATCTAACACAAATACCAGATCAAGCAAAGATGCCACAACCAACTAAAAGCTCCAAAACCATATTTGGCATGCACAAACAATATGCAAAAGAGGTAGCACCAACAGTTATGATTCAAAGATGACATGAGACAAATGACAAAAGATGTTGACTCGTAACTCAATCAAATAAACACTTCCGAGGAGAATACTTGCAATTTGGTCCTAATTCACTTGCAACTCGGTCAAAATTGAATTGCAACTAGAAACTAATATTGAAAATCCCCCAAAGAACAAACCGTAATAGAAGTTCACTAATTACCAACAGAGAACATACATTTAAAACAATGGGAAAAATAGCAACAAAGACTTAAGTAGAACTAAGTCCAAATTAGCATGCAACTAGAAACTGATATCGGACAACCCCCAAAGAACACACTGTAATAAAAGTCATCAAATAACCAACAAAGGATTACATCTAAAGCAATGGGGAAAAATGAAAATAACAACAAAGACTAAGGGGCATTACAAAAATGCCCAAGCCCAACATCTTAAATTGATGAAGGTACTTATTACAATGTCTAACAAATTAAAGACAGAGCCCATCTCGTTAGGAGGACAAAAGGATGAAGAAGAATTTTAACTTAAATCCCGTACCTCTTCATATCCTCTTCCAAAACTGCCACCACCTCCCGACATGATTGAATATGTTAATCCTTGACATAGGTAGAGCAATGCATAGTAATCTTCTTCTTTCCTTGCCATAAGTTGAGCAATGCATAAAAATCTTCTTCTTCCTTTGATTGATGTCTTACAAGAAGAAAATTTCTACTTTGTTTCACATCTCCTTCCTTTAATTGAAATCATAGGTGAAGAAAATTCCCAAATTTTTTTCATCGTTAGGCACTTGCAAACTTGTGAAAAAATTATTTTCCCTTCTTGGAGTCCTCAGATTGTTGCAATACCAAAGGCCAATTATTTGAGCCCTCGGATGACATTGTCTCTATTCATATAAGCTTGATTTGCTCCATTGTTATGCACTCGCAAAATTTCACAAATGTAGGAAATTCAGAATGAATTACATGTGATGTTGGATCTATCACCATGATCCAAAGCAGTTCATTATATTATTTTGATTAAAAAAAACTTAGATCAATTTCAATTAAAATGTAGGTGGTTGCAAGGGTTCTGATAGTTGAAAGGTATGAGAGCAAAGTAGCCAGAAACTCCTTTGTTCCTCCCTAGGCATGCGTATCCCCATATCTGTTCCCGTATCTAAAATGGATATGTATCCAATACAGCCTGGATACACGTTGAACACTGTAACCACACGTGCCCAAAAAACCTTGATTTCCAACCTTGCAAGATACTATGTGATTTGATTTATTTAAAATTTGACATAAATCTTTCTAAATTTAATTGTAAAAAACTTCATTCATGCAATTTTAAGCAGAACCTACATAAAATGAGAAAGACATATGAAATGGTTTTCTATTTCAGTGACCCATTTTTTGAGTTATCTTCCAATGCAACTCTACTATTTTTGCATATTGTAAAATGTTAAATCAACTTATTATTATTTATGTGGCAATTATGTGTCTATATTGCTTTTGAAGTAATGAAAATCTCCTCAAATAACTTAGAAGATTGTGTTAAATAAATGTGTATGTGTTTTTTATGAGCGACATATCCAGACGTATCCATGTTGGGGGTCATAAAAAATGACCATATCCGTATCCGATACCGTATCCGTATTTGTATCTGTATCCATTTCCATGCAACCTTGTATGAGAGGTTTTCCAAGCTCTTTACCCATGACTGTAATTATAGAATTGCATAATACATATACTAAAATTGTTGATTCTCTCTATTTATGAATATGCGAGTTAAACCGGGTATAGTCTTTCCCATGGTCTAATCCCAATAGTGGTATCAGATTAAGAGTAGGAGGAAGAATGGATAGCGAGGCAATCTTCAATGACCCTCTGGCTCTGTAAACCCATTTCTATTTGTTTGCTTTCTGGCAGACATTGTGCATCTATTTTCTTCTTATATACTATATTTTCCTGATATAAACTCTCAACAATATTGTGTGTCCAATAGACACTGCACTTGAACTAATTCGAATTTGCAGATCTTGGAAAAGATGTAGTAATTGTAAGGCCCACGAAGGAATGCCCAGACAAAGCGGCATGATCTCATTTTTCTCTGTATGATGTGCGGATTGTTGAATGTAGTGCTTTGAAGACATGTTGCCCATTGTAGAAGTGTGGAAAGGTGGTTGTAATCTGTGGCAAGTTTCTTTAGTCTCTTACTTTTGTATGCACAGTCAAGAGGAAGATAGATTGTATAAGGGCAATTTTTGAAGAACTTTTTCCTTTGCTATTGTTTTTCACCTACAAACTCTGTACCACCCACATCCTCTTCTGCCAGCATTTGACCATCTTGTTGCTACATATGGTATACCAACGGGTTATTTGGTGAAGAATTTTTCTGGTCTGATAAAATATGTATGGCCATGAAGTTTGACCTTTGGTAGGCAGCTGCACTTCTTGTTTGCTGCAGTTGATTATAAGCCTTGTGTCTGTTTGTTTGTTTCTGCAAGCTTCAAATGTTACCTTTAAAATTCAATTTATTCTCCATACACTTCAATATGATGTACATGGTAGTTTGTAGTTTAAATTTTGCTAAGACATTAAATTGGGTTCTAAAAGATCACCAGTTTAAAACTCATAAAGTGCATTCTTTCTTATTGTTGAAATCATGTTTTCTTAATGCATGTCGCTGAAAAATTAACATTTTCATATCAATGTATGCTTGTGGCCAGCCGTTTACACAACATTCTAAATTCATTGGTGATATTATTTTTCTGTTTGTAATCTGTGTTATCTTTGTTCATTGAACTATAATTTTGGTGTAAAGAGAAATAAGGTGTTCTAATGAATTCTTATAAGGGTGCATGTTTGGTGGTACCCAACACCCTGGTCAAAGTGATTAAATTTGTACTTTCAAAATGGATAATTTGAAACTGATACATTTTGTGCCTTAATCAAATTTAATTAAGATGTAGGTGGACCAAAGAGTTCTGTTAGTTGACAAGTTTGAGAGCATTTTCAAGACATTTACCCTTGAATGGAATTAGATCATTGCATGCAACATAAAATAAAATTGTTTATTTTCTTTCTTCATGAATCTGTGAGTTAAACTTTAAGCATCCATTGTGAATAAGAATATTGACACAAACAAGTACTAAGATCCTTTCAACTGGACAAAATCAGTAGAATATTTTGCTGATCTTCCTCTGCAATTCAAAAACCTTGCAATTGAGTTTGTAAGAACTTAAAATTACCAAGGAAGTCTTCAGTGGCTTGGAAATCACTCAGATCTAAGGAAGATACTCAATCTCCAACTAAAGGGCCCTGATTACATTTATCTCCCCAAACAATTCAGCAAACTTGTCCCACGCAAGAATTGGATTATCCAATTTGTAAACATGAAACTTCAACCCATCTGAAACATTCAAACCCATAAAGCCTTGTGCATCATCATGTTGATTCAAACATCAAATCCTATATGTCTCCTTCGCTAGGTTAGTCTTTGCTCCTAAGGTCACTCTATATAGCCTCTTGCTCCATAACAAGTCTATCATGGATGCCTTCCATGTGATAGTTCTGAGGAGTAAACAAACCAGACGATTTTATGTCATCTATTATAGCAGACAAAATTATCACAAGCTATTAGATTTCATTGCTCCTAAGGTCACTCTATATAGCCTCTTGCTCCTTAACAAGTCTATCATGGATGCCTTCCATGTGATAGTTCTGAGGAGTAAACAAACCAGACGATTTTATGTCATCTATTATAGCAGACAAAATCATCACAAGCTATTAGATTTCACAACCAACTTTTCCAGTGATGAGACTCAACAATAAACTATGGGCAAGAGTTGACTCAAAAATGCAGGGTAATACTATGTTATGACAAAAATATCTATTAACATAAATATTGCAAAATCCAAATCTCTGTTATGACAATGAAAGGATAGAGGTGGAAAAGGGATCCCCTAGTTAAAAGAATGCAACTAGGAGATACGCATTTAAAAAGGAAAGAACATGCATACAAAAAATTGACTAGGACTAACAACAATGAAAACTCTAGACAAACTAAGGTCATGGATATTCATTGAATTATCCACAATTACAACTTATTTGCATAAGAGAAACAAATTTAAGGAAGCAAAAATTAATCATCTGTCTAAAGTGTATGGGTCGTAGAAGACCTATGCACCAACAAAAAGCAATGATTGAAAGCTTGCTGTGAAGGTGCCGTGTTCCAATTCTGATTTTACAAATGAAGTTTACCTCATCTCTTTATTTGTGAAAGCACCTTATCATGCCCTCTTCTAGGGAAGGTCTACCTCCATTTTACTGAAGACCAGCAGGAGAGCCCATTGCTCTATGGTTGACATGGTAAATCCCATTGCCATGTTGCTTTTTCTTATTCATGATAGAAATGGACAGCACAACTGCCAGAACTTTGAAACAAATAACTGAGGTAGCTCACTCACACTGCTGGGGAGAACACACACTGCTGGGGAGAACAGAGAACATAGACACAAAAAGTCTAAAAGAGCTTCAGCGAATGTCATTCTGACAACTAATCCCCATTGAAACCATAAACACAATATATGGGTTGTCATGAGCAAAAAGCTGAAAACAAGAAGAGGTTAAAGACACGAAGGAATGGTTTTTAACTTGGAAAAAAGTACGTATGGCAGAGGAACATATCATCTGCATAGCATTCATTCTCAATTCCTCTTTTCGACAATGTTTCCTTCACCCACTTTCCTCCACCTACTCTCTCTTCGAGCATCCATTAAATATGACAAAAAGAAAAACCAGTGTCTGTTAAACCCAAGAAAGCCAAACTTCAATAAGGAAACAACAAATTGAAACTTGTAACTTAAACCCTGTAAATTACTATTAAAATTTGTGACCAAAGTTACTTACAATAAGAAACAGAAATGTTGTGGTTTGTGAGAGTTTAGTGTGTGATGACATAATTCCTTTCTTGGTAAGGTAGGTTACAGGGTTGAGGCATGCAAATACTGTCTCTCACAAAATGTGAGATTTATTAATCTCCATAGGTAAGCTAATAAAAGTTTGATTATCTGGTTTCTCTATCAAACATCTCCAAACTTGAGAGCTTTCTTCAACTAACAATCCATCAGTGACAATCCCTACAGCTTAAAGCTTGAATCTTTATTAATGAACAAATGTAACCTGAAAAGCCTTGTTAGGTGAATCATAATGGTTGTGCAATACATAGCTTTGACAAGTACAGGATGTAATTACAGAACTTCACAAGGATAATAGCATTGCTTTCAACATCACTCATGTGCCATATTATAAGTAGATACTCCGGCCCATACTTGTTGATGGTCCATCATTTCTTTCTTTGAGCAACCCCAAATTGAGCACAGCAATACTTGATGGATGGATAGACACGATGAGCAAGATGATTAATGGAAATGATAGGAAAGACAATGGCAATTTTGATAAAAACTTCAATGAGGACGACATGCTTGGTTGTAATGAGCAGTTGGATAAGTATTAACTATTATATCATGTAATTCATCATCTCTCAAACAATAACACACATGAGATTAGGCAGTTGAAGAAAGAAAGATAAAGGATGCAAGAACATGTAATTGAAAAGAATTGAATGTACTGTATTATATATAAGAGGTAATTACTTTTAGATATATTTCAATGAGATGTAAAAACACCCCGGTTTCCTTGACAAGGTAGTGATCTATTCCCACACTATAATTTAACTCCAAGTTGTTCAAAACATATTAAGAAAATGTCAGCCATTGTTTGACCACATTACCATAGGGGAAGCCCCAGATGATTGTGGATGGAATTTTTCACCATTTCTGAGATTTTCTCACAAGACAGTCAATTGTTTCTGGTAGCCTACAAGGTTGTGTTGTTGACATATAAACTGGACCTGCCCTCGTTTTCATTTGTGTAGTAGCCAACCCAGAGCTATCTGCAGGAGTGACCCTATGTTGGAGGTAAGATGGTACCTTCTAGTTCCCCCAAGACTTTATCTTCTTGTTTTCTGGCAGCACCGTAGAATATAAAGCACTAAATTCTGTTCCTGTGCTGCTTTTGTTGTTGCAAACACATCACCAGCCAATTGGTGCTCAAATCAATGATCTACCAGTTTCCTGACCAAAGTCTTCATGCTTAAGTATATTGACTGTAGTGTGGCAATGACAATGAAATCCACCACAGTGGCCTCTAGGGTTGTTCCAAAGTTGGTAGAAGCTCCTTGAGATCCAGGCATTTCCCTCAAGGCTGAGATGCCACTCATAATCTTCATGTCCAACATATCAGGGTCAAATATGTATCCATAGTCTCTTGATCAAACTATGGGCTGGACATGCCATGAAATGGTAAGCTTGAAGCTTTGGGGGTTGCTGGTGAGTGGTCGAAAATGGGGAAGGACTGCACACAGGCAGGAATAAATTCCAAAAGTCACTGGGATTAAGCATGTGTTATATTTGCAGGGACAAAGCAGGGAAACTGACTCTCATGGCAGACCTTGCAGTCGGTCTGATTGGGTGTAGAATAGCATTGTGAGAAATGAGGGAGGGAATGGATATGGGAGAGGAGACCTACCCATTGAATCCTTGTGCTGAATCCTTGACAAAACTGAACTTAATTTATTTCTAGTTGCATGTGTAGCTCTTCATTTCTAATTTTAAGAGGATTTTGATGAGTTTCAGCTTGTTGTGAGGTCCAATGCACTCTTAGTTGGCAATTCTATAGGTAGGGATCAATAATAACTCTATTATTGTTATGCTGGTTGATCTTGAGGATTTTGGGCTCTGACAGATGACACCTGCATTTAGAATGGTGGTGAATTGAATATATAGATGGGGCTTTAATCTTAGGTGCCGTTGACAAAGGCCAAATTGTGCCAACTTCTAGGGAAGCATGTTGTAGATAAGCAAAACAACTGAAATGACCACAATCAATCAATTCAAAGTGTTTCTCCTGCTCCCATTCATCATGCAAGGTCTTGTAGATGTTGCTTTCATCCTCCTAGGAAAAGGAACTTTCTACTCCTAGAAGCCAAAGTGACCATTCAATGGCTCATTATTGTAGAAGGTATTTTTATAGAAATCATAGATTCATAAGTTAACATAACTACAGGAGTCATACCCCTCCTTCCTAAGTCATTGTTACCTCTAAATAAAACAATCAAAATGATTACTACCATAGACATGTGGATCATATAGACCTTCAATATGTGGATTGTGCCCCATTGGTTGAGCATAAAAGTCTCCCTCTAGAAGACCTCCCAAACGGCCTTCTCCTAAATGCTTTAGAAATGATAATCTTCCTCTTAGGGCCTATAGGGATAAACTAATTCATCATAGAGCTCTTAGGGATGACCCACTCACCATGAATACAAGGATACAATTACTCAACATAGGCGCCCTCTTAGGCATCTTTATCCTAAAGATCACTACAACAATTGCAATTTTACACATTGTCGTGGACAATATGGTAACTTACTCTTATGCATGGTGGCTATACTATTCACCCAAAGACACTATGAATGAATATGTCTCACACAAAGACACTATGAATGAATTCTTGAACTTGATCTTTTGACAACTAGGATATTATGTAACCTCCCCTCCTCCAAGGTGGATCCTCCTCTCACCATAATCACAAACAAAATACCATTAGTGATTGTGTATTTGGTTATCCCAGAAAAAATAAAAATAAGACAGATTTGTACAAGGCCAATGTTACGACAAATATAGAATATGACAAACCATCTTGTGATTATTTCAAATATAATGATTTACAATTTTACACTATGATAAAGGTCATTCTACCAAGGATTGTTTTGCTAAAACTTGCAAGGAATACAAGGGGAAATCACCTAATTCCCCACTTGCTCCACCTAATCACAAGTTGGGGGTCGTCCTCAACCACCCCTCCTTGACAATGAGAAATGTGGAAACAAGAAGATGAGATGAGCCACATTCATGCTCTTCGAATTATGATTATAAATTGCTTTTTCCCAATGATTAGTCCAAACATAATGGCACACATTGGTGCCATCAAATTTGGAAGGCCCAACAATGAAGCTAAATATCAATGTTTGTTACCACTCATTCAGATAACATTGCATGACCCCTCTAGATGTGCTAACTACACAAAGACCTCTAGTAAACCTAATATTCCACCACATGCAATTCTATCAATATTTTATTATTGAGTAATGACAATCCCCCTCCATTAGAATCTCCCTTTGGAATCTACTACATCTTTATCCACAGTAAAGGACTCTTGTCCTCAACCACATTGACCTTCCCAAGGATACCCCCTCACAAGGCATAGCTAAGATACATCACATCTACCATGTTTACCATGGGTATCCCCTTTTGGGCTTTGATTAGTCACGGTGACCTTGATTTCCTTCAATGCCATGCTCAAACCCCACTCTAAAGAGAAAAATTAATTAAAGGAAACAGTATCAAGCTTTTCATGGTTAAAAAAGGAGCTGCTTTAAACATAATACCTATGCAAGTTTTCAAAGCCCTTGGTGTTAACCATAAGAAGCTCAAAAATCATCTAATGATTGTGTTGGCTTTAACAACTCAAATCACTTTAAGGGCAATGTCAGTGTTGATATCACGTTTGGGTGCTAAGTATCAAGATTAAGTTTAGTGTACTTGATCTAGATCTATCTTACAACCTCATCCTTGAATGGCCCTAGACCATTATGTTAGATTCTGCCAGAACCGAGAACCGAGCCAAGACCTGATGTCGATCGTAGATCACATTCAACTCCAAACAACAGATGATCGAAGATCAAACTAATTGAATGAAGAAAAATCTGATGAGAGAAAAATAGAGACAGAAGAGAATTTGGAGAAGACTCTCGCCGAGCTATCACTGAACTAGTGAAGGTGAGAGTATAGTGCTTATTATATAGAAAAATAAAAGCATATACATCCAAGGGGTGGATTAACTCCTATTCCCCATAAAAAGTGGGAGGTTAAACCTTCTTGGTAAATGCCAAAACATGTGGCATAACCTCCTTACATGAAGACAGGAAAGGAGTTGAGAAAGTTGGCACATAAAGCCAAAAGAGGGTGAGAAACACAACTACCCCATAACCCACTTAGGAAATGACAAAATAGTGGTTATGAGAGGTGGCACAACAAGCCAAAAGAGGGTGTGTAACTCAACTACCCATGTGAGGTGGAGAGTTACACATGTAGCTGAAGTATTTTACCACATGTCCTTGTATTAACCACTCCTAATACCCTAAGCAAGCTTAAATAATGTGTAGGAAAAATAAATACCATCCAACATAAGGAAAATAAAAACCTACACTAACACCCCCTCTTAAGCATAGCTTAGGTGGGTGAAAAGATGGGTCCCGGCAAATGAGGCCATGTTAGGTACCCATGTACATAGATATCTCCGCCAAAAGAAGAAGCCCCCCCATAAGAGGAATAGCCCCTCCCCTTAAATAGACAGAGAAAGAATGAAGGACTAAGAAGCCCCTCCTGAAGTAGACACCTATCACATCCCAAGCAAAGATCACAAATGAAGGAACTTGTTTTTCGGTGAAGCGTTTGGTGAAGATGTCCACACTCTGCTCCGATGTAGAACAATACTTAAGATCAATTATGCCTTCCTAAATTAGCTCCCTTATGTAGTGCATATGTATCTCAATGTGTTTCGTCCTTTGGTGATGAACTGGAATTCTTGAGATCTATATAACACTCTGATTATCACAAAAGATGATGGTAGGCTTTTTGACTGGAATACCAAACTTAGTGAGAATATTTTGAATCCAAATAGCCTCAGTGGTGGCATTAACTGTCCCTCGATACTTAGCCTTTGTTGATGAAAGAGCAATTGCAAACTGCTCCTTGCTCGATCAACAAACTGGATCGGAACCAAGTGAGAAGCAATACCCTAAAGTGGACTTGTGATCCTGAGAATCACCTGCCCAATTTGAATCTGTATATCCCACCAAGTCAATATCCATGCCTACTGTATACTGAATTCCATAATTGTGAGTACCCTGAATGTAGTGGAGGATCCGCTTAGTTGCTTTCCAATGCAACTCATGTGGCTCCTACATGAATCGAGAAACCATGCCCACAACATATGAAATATCAAGTCTCATATGAATCAAGTAGATGAGACTCCCAACAAGTTGTCGGTATAAAGTGCCATCAACCAGGGGAGAAGAGCACTTAGCCTCAAGTTTGACCCCTGACAAAAATGGAGTTGGTGAAGTCTTACAGTCAACCATGCGAAATCTAGAGAGCATATTAAGTGCATACTTGGGTTGTCCAAGGAAGATACCTGAAGATGATTGAGTGATCTCAATTCCCAAGAAGTAATGCAAAAGACCCAAGTCTAAAATCAAAATTCTATCATGTAGAACAATTTTCACTCCCTTGATGGTGGATGAGTGACTCCCTATGATCAACAAGTCATCAACATAGAGAACCAGAAATGTGAGAGTTTCATCATGTTGCAGAATGTATACGTTCGGATCGGAATGGCACTGAGTGAAACCAACTATCAAAAGGAATGAATCCATCTTGGCATACCAAGATCAAGGAGCCTTTTTAAGGCCATAGAGAGACTTTCAAAGTTGGCACACAAGTGAAGGATCTTGAACAAACCTTTGTGGCTACTCCATGTAGATTTCCTCCTAAAGGTCACCATGAAGAAAGGCACTCTTCACATCCATCTGATGAACTTCCCAACGATGGGTTGCAGCTATAGAAAGGACAAGTCAAATGAAATTAATCTTAGCAACTGGAGCAAAAGTCTCAGAGTAATCAATCCTTAGAACTTGGGAGAATCCTTTTGCTACCTTAACGAGCCTTATAATTATCAACCAACCCATTTGCTCAAATTTTGTTCGATAGATCCACTTGCATCGAACAAGTTTCCTTCCCTTAGGAAGAGGAACTACATCCCATGTGTGATTCCTTTCCAATGAATTAAACTCTTCTTGCATTGCAACATCCCACTTGAGAACACCTGAAGCTTCTCGAAAAGACTATGGATCAAAAGTTAAACCAATGAAGAGATGTGGAGCCTGCTGAAATTGTGACCTTGTTCTTCTAGTATCTGATGGATCACCAAGACAATCTCTTGTTGACTCAAATGTTTGTCAAACCCAAAGAGGCATTGAGGCTGGAGAGTTTGGGGGAGAATCATCAACCTCTGAATGATGACTATGAGAGGAATGTGAGTCCTCATCATCACTATCACCATCTAAAGTGGAGGAAGAAGATTCCCCATTAAGATTAGGAGAATTAAGATCCTCAGAAGAACTGTCATCATAATGCAATGTCTCCAATGTGATATTGGATGGAGAAGTGGTATGAGACGAACTAGAAGAACTCTCCTCAAAATGAACACTCCTCTCAATGAACAACTCATGAGTAGAGGGATGGAGAAGTCTATACCCGCTTTGACATCATTTGGATATCCAACAAATATGCAAGGCTTGCTCTACTAATCCATGGCCTTGCGTTTCTCTATTGGAATGTGGGTCCATACAAGATAACCAAACACTCTGAAGTGCTTTGGATTTTTGACCAATCCAAGCTTGAAAAGGAGTTACCCCCTTCAAAGCTTTGTGAGGAACTCGGTTCTAGATGTAACACACACAGTTGATAGCATCTACCCAGTACTAAGGTGCCAAAGACTTGGAGTGAATCATACAATTGGCCATCTCCTTCAAAGACCTGTTCTTGTGTTCTGCAACACCATTCATCTAAGGATTGTATGGAATTGTGTGTTGCATGTTGATACCTTTTGAAGCACAAAACTGTTCAAACAGATTATTAACATATTCACCCCCATTATTTGTATGCAAAAACTAGATGAACTTCCCAGATTGTTTCTCTGCAAAAGCCTTGAAATCTACAATATTCTCAAAGACTTCAAACTTTTGTTTCAGAAAATAAACCCATGTATATCTAGAAAAGTCGTCAATAAATGTCAAGACATATCTAGCCCTGTTGAAAGATGGTTGTAGAAATGGTCCTGCCAAGTCACTGTGTACCAACTCCAATTGTTATGTAGCTCTCCATGATTTGCCTTTATCATACTTCTCCTCAAGATGCTTACCAAGAACGCATCCCTGGCAAACTCCATCAGAAAATCGAATAGAAGGCAACCCTAAAACCATGTCCTATTGACCAAGTTGTTGCAAGTAACGATAGTTCAAGTGGCCAAACTGTTGATGCCACAAACAACTCACCTCATCTAGATGAGTAACATTGTTGAAGGAGAGTCCTGAACAAAGTGAGAAAATTGATATAATCTGGAATGATGATCTGCTTTTCTTATAGCAACAATAGACCCATTATGCAATTCACTGATTACCACTGTATCTAGTGCGAATTCAACTCGCTTACCAGTACTAGTGTGAATGATTTGATAAACAAATAGGAGTTTAGTTGATAAAGATGGAAAACAAAGGACATCCTCAAATGTTCCTTCGCCCACATCAACAGACCCTCTCCCATGCACTTCAACAAGAGTGTCATCACCTATTTATATGGTAAGCATGGAACATGGCTCTAAAGAGGTGAAATCATCTTCTCAAGAAGCACTCAAGTCAATTATCCAAAAATTGGTTTGTGAAGCAACAACTAGGGCCTTACCTTTTCCTTTTCCCTTACTCTTATCTGTGTCCTTAGAAGATCCTTCTAATGAACTCTATTTGACTGAATCGGGCACCTTAATGTTATTCTTTTTCTAGAAGATGTGAAAGGTGATCAAATTGTTTCTTTAAACACTTATGTTCATCATGACTAGGCCCCTTATAATAAGAACACTTGACCTTCTCCTTCTTAGGTTGTTCACCTTCTGATGAAGAGGTTTGATAATTTGCTTTTGATGTAGCAGATTTCTGATCTTTTTCTCTCCTTGGTTCTTTTGTTTCTTATCTTGCTTACTAGACCCTTTTTGTTCTTATGTGCCTTGATTTACAACTAAGGCATGTGACTTAGAGGGTTTTATTGTACCCATTTGAACCAATTTGTCCTATTACCTTGTGAGTTCATCGCCAAATTCGTCTAGAGAAGGCATTTTGAATGTAGTACCTAGGGCACATTTTGTAGCATTGTATGTAGAAACAAACACTAAATAGTTAGTACCAAGCTTAGAAAGAATACTAAAGATCAATTGCTTATCATCTTTCTTAGTTCCACATTGTTCCAACTGCAATCTTAGAGACGAATTTTATGAAGAAGTATTGTATAGTGTCAAAATTGGTTGGATTCAACCCTATGAGTTCATTCTCCAACTGATGGCATCTTAAGCTCATCTTGCTTACCAAAGAGGTTTTCCAAAGTGGTCCACACTCCATTTGGTGTAGTGGCAGATTCAATGTGAGAAAGAAGGTCAAGGGAGACTGACATAGAGTACCAAAGGCTTCATCACATTTGTTAAACCATTTAATCTTTTCTGTAGCCTCTTGAGGTTCCATTTCAAGTCCCATAGTGACACGATGATATCCATGTCTTTTTAGATATATTATCATCTTAGATTTCCATCAAAATAATTATATCGTGTTAAAAGAGGAACTATTGATGCATCCATGATAGTAGAAAAGAAGATTGCTAAGAACCAGGAAAAGAGGAAGAAAGAAAACACACGAGACAACCCCCCTTCTCCACTAGTCTCAAAAATCACCCCCCCCCCCCCCCGGGCGCCAAATCCTTATAGCTATGTAATACTTTTGAATATCTTTCCAACACTTATTTGTTTTTGAAAAACGGAGATCTGAAGCAAAAGATATGGCTTGTTGAAGAGAAAAAGAAGCAGTTGATTCAACCTACAATATCTGATTGAAAATGACAGTATTTTTTAATGAAACGTGTGTGGATGGAAAGTACTTGTTTCCAACTTTCTGTCAAGTATCTCATTTGCGAAAATCCAACACCCGAGGTAAAAGTTATGAAATTTTAATAAGTGCTATTGAATCTGCCAGCTAGAAAAACAGCTCATGCCCTATTCAAACTCAATTTCTGCAAGATTTACTAAATTTTTGCAAACAAGACCAGAAACCTAGAAGTTTTTCGATACTGGGAAGAAAACCCAGAAATCGTTTTTCCTACAAATGAGTAGAAGCTGGAATTATGAAGTCAAAATGAAAACAATTCCAATGAAAAAAATTTACTCTCATTTTTTTACTGTCCTCCAAACTCTTATTCAACCTACTAGGTTTAGGCCTGTTTTAACCATAATTAATCTATTCAAAATACTTATGACTTAAGCTAAATTGTTTAGGAGACAAATCTATCTTAACATGAATCAAATCTGTGACATTCCATATTTCAATTAATTTATCAATTATTAATAAGTAAATTGTTCATATACCATACTAGATAATTAATTATATCATACTAGATAATTAATTTTATCATCCATAATTCTTAATGCAAGTGTCAAACTTTGTATCCGCTTCAGATTCTAAGGAAGAAGAGATCTGCCCCTCTTTGGAAACAATTTAGTCCCTTCTTCTTAGATACTGACAGAAATAACAAGAATTAGACTATGTATACTAACTTCTCATGTATTCTGAATATATATGTAATTAAGTATGACTGTCA
Organism: Cryptomeria japonica; assembly: GCF_030272615.1. Classification (NCBI taxonomy): domain Eukaryota; kingdom Viridiplantae; phylum Streptophyta; class Pinopsida; order Cupressales; family Cupressaceae; genus Cryptomeria; species Cryptomeria japonica. The sequence goes on from NC_081408.1 coordinate 312,250,965, forward strand.
TACATATTGCAGTCCATATTAATATTACTATTAAATTTTGCACAAGAACATTATCAGGCTTCATACATTAAACATACATATTAAGCACATCCCCATGCATACCACCAAGAACAAGAATGTTATTGCCTGTAACCTAATAACAATTCAATTCTGATCTGATTGATGGTAATTTACTGAAGAGGACTGATGATGTGTTTTCCGATTGAGTGCTGATTCCTTCATGATTCAATCTGCCTTTGTTACTATCTTTATTGCTGAGTGATGTTGATATCTGCATAGGTGTTCTTATATTTATTTCTGATTACCGAACTTCCCTATATATCTCTTCTTGAGATGGAAGAGCCATAGTCCAAGTCTCTTCTCTCTAGAGTGGCGTCTCCCACAAGGTAACCCGCATCTTTGACTACCGCTGATTGTTATTAACTTAACAAATCCTATCTTCCTCGTGTCTCTTTAATAAGGACCTGTGCTTGTTGGAATATAATCCCATCTTCTTTAATAATGCTTGCCTTGATAAAGGCTATGCCTGAATATTTATATCGATGCAGAATTATCCTCTTTGATTTAGCAGACTCAAAATCGGGAAGTCTCATTAATGAAACGATTTTCTGATTAATGGTATTTCCTAATTTATTTGTTTTCTATTTCCTGCCTAAAGACCAAGCACGGGGTTGTTCATAGGCAGGGGCATGACAGACACAATCTTGATGGGTTGAAAGACTAACACCAATTTTGATCTAGCAGAGTAGGGTGGTGAAAAATGACTAAACACTTTAATCGTGTTGCAAACATGTAAAACCTTTGGCCAAGGCGATGCTATGATAAGTATGTGTCAGTCAGTTCATATGGTCTAGATATACAACCCAGTCAGAGGTCATACTAGTTAGGAGCTACCTATGGTGTGTGATCAACTAAGGTTGTGTAGGGTCAAAACATAGGTCTCAAATGGCATTAGATCTATCATCTATTTCTTCCTAGCAAAGGGTCGGGCCCTTCTAGTTGGTTGAGGCATGGGGGACTGTTAAGTCTATGGTTGGGCAAAAAATCACCCTGATGATACTTTCCCTCTTTATCAGAATGCAGTGATAATTAAAGATTCAGAATGGATTCCAAAATCAGTAAACCCTAACTACTCTTTTGGTAATTTATAATGTTGTTGATAATTTAGTTTTTATTCTGTTTTAAGCATATGTAATCATTCATGGATATTTATGATATTACTTTCTTTAGAAAGTTAAATTTTCATTTCCTTTTGTTTTGTTTTGTTTTTTTGAGTTGTATCTATTTTTCTTAAGTTTTAATAAGTTAATTTGCATTCTTCTCTTGCTATAGAAATAGCTTGTTACATCTTTGGTGTGCTCTCTCATCAAACTAAGCACCCAAGGGTGATTGTAGATGTATTTGGTGATGTTATTGGCAATTCCCACCACAGATTTCACCCAGTCAAGTTTACCTACATCTTCCAACATAAGTTCACAACAATGGCAACACAATGGACCTAAATAAATGTCAATTGTCTCTCCTCAAGTAGTCTCCTTGGCGCCACATGCCTTGTTGCATTGTCTATGACAAGTTGGACCACATGTTCTATACCAAAATCTCATATAGCCTCTTCCAACATTAGAATTAGATTCTTAGCATTCTTGACTTTCTTTGAGGCATCAATGAGCCTCAAGAACACCATCTAACAATTTGAAGCCATTCAAAAGTTGATGAGCATGTGATTCCTTCTATCTATCCACCCATCTAATAATATGGTGCATCAATATTTCTTTAGCCCTTCCACTTTGCATTTACCATTGCTTTTTGGAGCAAAGCCCACTTAAGTCGCATGGACTAGGTGCCTTGGTCAATTGCTTTGCAACAGTCAAGTTTCTCACCAAATGGCCCAAAATGGGTTTCTTGCCACATTGAATGGAAGATGGTTGTATCAAAAATTCATGTGTCATGCTTGCTTCATTGTGATTCTCATCGTTCCAACTTGCACCTTCAAGCAAAGATTGCAAGTTAGCATGTTTTGTGGAACAAAAAAATCTCTAAGAATACATTTGTTTGGAGCTTGATAGGAGCTTGATAGAGGGGATATGCCATGAATTTGTGAACTACAAGTGGAACACACATAACATTATATCTGCCTTTGATTCCCACGCCATATTGGGATTCATAATAACTGCAATGGTTGAGGATGTCATGATCCTTTCTAAAAATAATTTTCTCTATCAAAGCAAGGGCCACATTTGTCTCCCACACAACCTACTTATGGACACAATTTGACATCTCAACCAACAATATGTGCAAGGCGGTATTTGAGGCAACTGAAATATTCATTAACCATCAACCCACAATAGTTGAAAATGACCAATCCCAAGGCGAGAACTAGTACACCATGCTTCCCAACGGCATCCCTATTGCCAAGTTTTCGGCTTTCTCTTCCATTTGCTGGCATCATTGGATACCTAGTGCAAACTCTAGCACTAAAACAAATTTAATTGTTGCAAACACCTACATTCAAAAGAAAATTTGTAGAACCCTAGCTAGTGTAGATTAATTTGAATGCATATGACACACAAATGCATATGTGAGGGAAGGATTTAGAAATGTTAAAAAAACTATTGTTATTAGTAGTGCATTTTCTGCATGTTTTTAGCTACATACTATGTTACAGATGCAGCTCCATTGTGTAAACATAGAATGTCAAGTACCAATGGGCCGTGAGTACTTGTGGCAAGTTCAGGCCTGCAATTCACCCAAGGTCATCAAGTCCACAGGCGAGTTTCTTGCTAAGACCTGCAACTCGCAAGTACAAAGAGGTTCGGTGGGTACTCAGCAACCTTTTGAACTCTGATTGGACCTACACCATTCCAAATCCCATATCTGCCTTTCATTATGTTTTCAGTTAGATCCCTAATCTCTTAATGTAAAGTGATGCACTCCTGCACAACAGATTTTAATCATTATATATTTTGTGAACACCCTAGATTGCTTGCTTGCTTGTTCTTTAACCTCTTCTTTCAATGGCCTGTGAATATTCCAGGTTTTGTAACTGCACAATCTAGGTGGTAGTTCAACATAGAGGCCTTTTTGGCATGCATAAACCCAAACAAAACATGCTTACTTACCTTATTCTTCACATGTGGTCCAACGGTGGCAGAGGGAGAGTAGTCAGAAAGTAGATGCCACCAAAGCATTTCTTTGAAATTGTGTTCATAGTGAACTTTCTCATAAAGCGTTCCAAATGCAAGAAAGGTATTATATAACTTTGTCAATAGAATTTTCTACTGACAGATTTTTTTCTGATAAGAAGTTTCTCATTCATGTGGATGTATGTTTCTTGTATTAGTTGCTGTCGTTCTGTTTGTTGTTGCCTGCAGTTGTTTTCCTACAAACAAGTGAAAAGAATTCTAGATTTCTGTCAATATAATTTGTAGTGGTTTTCTATCACACTGAAAAGTGAGAATTTTGGAGTCCTGAAATAACTCGATTTTCTTCTTGGAAAGGAACTATTTGGTGAAATCTGCTTCTTCAAAATAACCAATTACAAGCCATAACCACAGATCAAAACGTGTATGGTCATAGATGCCACCAAAGCATTTCTTTGAAATGAGATTTTTAGTGAACTTTCTCATAGTCTCCCAAATGAAGGGTATTATATAACTTTGTCCGTACAGTTTTCTACTGAACGGATTTTTCCCCAATAAGAAGTTTCTCTTTCATGTATATGTATGTTTTCTTGTATTTGTTGCTGTCTTTCTGTTTGATGTAGTCTGCAGTCGTTTTCCTACAGACAAGTAAAAAGAGTTCTGGATTTCTGTCAAACATAATTTGTAGTTGTTTTCCATCACACAGAAAAGTAAGAATTTTGGAGTTTTGAAAATAGTAAAATACTCAATTTTCTTCTTGGAAAGGAACTATTTGGTGAAATCTGCTTCTTCGCATAATAGCCAATCACAAACCATAACTACAGATTAAAGGACATATGGTAATAGAAGGAAAAACCTTCATAAGATATTTAATAGTCATATTAACACAAGGTTAAAGCTAGTTGGCAGGCCTAATGTTGGCCCCCTAGAATGGGTCCAATTTTCAATATTCCAAATGGTCAACATTCTTTGAATGAAATAACATTTTGTCATGAGCAATGTTATGCTAATTATGCTAAGTGATTTAATGGCGGTCATGTTGACACCCCTCTCTTTAAATGTGTAAATAGAGTAATCAATACCATAAAGAGATAAAGGGTAGTTGTCCACCAACTGTTGCATGCCTATGATGGGTCTTGAATCTTGATGTCTATCTCAGACCCCAGCATGTTTGTCAGTGTGGTAAGTTTCAGTTGGACATGTCACTGTAGATGACCCACTTGGACGATTTGCCTAGGGTGGTAAACATCTTGCCTAAGAATGCCTAAACATGCATTTCTTCAGAGAGCAATACATCTTAAATTATTGATGTGTTTGAATAAATATTTAGTTTCAAACATCTAGCATGTATTATGTGAAAACAATTGTGTGATTTCATTGTGCATTTTCTCAATTTAAAGTTACAAGACACCTTAAAAAATTAAAAATTAAAAACAAAAATAACATGCAAGTTCCTTGAAGCAATATCAGAATCTTAGTAATAAAAATGATAATGCAGTCTCCAAATTTACCATCACGAAGTTGCGCTTGCTGCTCCATAGCCTGTAGTCTCAGCTTAAGTTCACTGTTCTCAGTAGTCAATCCAGTTGTATCTCTCTGTACAAAAGAGGGCATAGAAATAAGATATGCATTCTGATCTGTGATATTCACAAAAGCATTCCATGAAAAAGAGTAAAGTGTCTGAACTTTCTTCATATATGTTACAATTACAAGAACAATAACATTATACATAATATGATAAATTCCACCCTATGCTAACTCGAAGAATATCACAGATAGTATAGGAATACAATGCAAGGTGGAAAACATATGCACACTCTGACTATTGGACTACATTCCACGGATGGTCACACATTTAGGTTAATTTGCATGTGCATACAAAATCCTAAGATTAAATCAATTGTGATCTGGGCCAACTAGATTGATGGAATTCAAGAAAGAAGAAACTCCTGCTGATATCTTATGTCCTAAATACATGCACATGCACCCTCTTACAGGCACATTATGCACAAGAAGGTATCATATAACCTATATTTATCATTTTTCCAGTTCATCCTAATCAACACCACTTCACATGCATTTGGGTAAAGATAAACATTGATCCAATGTAAGAAAGAAACAAAAGCTTGCTGAATGAAAAAACAGCAAGGCTCCACCACTGCACAACAGGCATTGGATGCAATTGGCCATAGGCTGCATAGGAAGAAGATTAAGTGGGTCAATGTCTAGGCTCTAAAAGAAAAAAATAATCAGTAAAGCAGAGCTGATAGAAACTGAAAGCAGGATAGTTGCAAATTGTGTGTGAGCATTTGTTCAAGAGGTCATTGAGGAGGCAATAAAGAGAGAAATTTACTATTAGAAACAATGATTTGGTCAATTAACTCTCAGCTCATTTCTAAAAAATTTCATGCCATGACTGGATAGTTAAAAAGACTCTCTGTTGCAGAATGTTAATAGGAGTATGTGACAACGTGTGCTGATGCAACTGCAGGCTGTATGTTGCCACTAAAAACTTTTAGCCTAAAATTCATATATAGATGCACTCCATAAAATGTTCTTAAATTAAGAAAAGGAGAAAGGTACAAATGTCACCCCATTCAAATATGATAAACTGCAAATCAGCCTCAGTAAAAAGCCTTTGAATCACCACTAGAAATCAAATCCAAAACTAGAACAGCGTGCCTAATCTACCTATTTATATTAGCAAGTTGGAAGGAGCAATAAAACAAGTTGAAACTTATTCAGATGCCATAGAACATTAAATGGAAAAGAATAGAAAATCTGAACAAAACTAAAGATAGCAATAAACCGTAAAGAAGCACACTGCTATAGCCACCATGCAAGCCAGACACAAGGAGGATAGTTAAAGAACAAATTGCCAGACTGATACTCTTCTAAATCTCAACCAAAAGTATAGGAAGGCTAAGTGCAAAAGATTTACTAGTATAAAACAAGTAATCATTCTGAATCTGCAGAATTTGTATTTAACTCCATTGATGAATACCAAATCCAAAATCAATATTTAGAGCGGTAAGCAAGAAGCATATCTGCAACCAAGATGTTCGAAGTAATCAGCACATTCTTTCTTCACGGAAAAATTGGGACTGCAATGATTGTATCTTATCGCTTCTATCACTCCTGTGATATATCTCAATAATAATAAGCTTCAGCACTAATCATTGTACCTTGTGGATCCATTTGGGTTTTGGTTCATCAGCTGTATTTTTGTTTGTTAATAATAAAGATGACTTAAGTCAAGCATCTCACGTGCATACCTTGAAAAGTTCACAAAGGTAAAGTCACTATTAAACAATGTTCCACAGAGTTCGAAAATGGTGAACAGGTTCTCGGATGGCAAATTTTATCCTGAATTTTGGGGAGGGGTGACAACCATGCAAGTAATACAAGATTTTAAGTATAAAAATATATATTATAAAATAAATAAATTATATATAGATGAATCACATGAATTATAAATGTATATGTCTGAGACGAAGGAAGATCAAAAGTGACAGTAAAGCACGAGGAAATACTATATATATATATATGAACAATAAATAAATTATATATAGATGAATCATATGAATTATAAATTTATATGTCTTGAGACTAAGGAAGATGATAAGTGAGAGTAAAGCATGAGGAAGTACCATATATATATACTCTTAGTCTAGATTTTTCTGTCAAGATATGTGTGTGTGTGTATTATGTTTATTATGCATAGTATAGTAGCAAAAATCAATTGAGGCAAAAAATCGGCAAATCAAAAGTATAAGATTTTTTGACAAAATCAGGAAAAAATCAGATTTTAAAAAAACATAAAAAATAGAGTTTAACAACCCATGAATTGTAGAAAATATTTTTTTGTTATTTATATTCATATTGCTGATTAAATAGGCAAATATTTAGTTAACTTTTTAAGAGGGCAGTCACCAAATACACCAAATAGTTTCTAAGTCTGAGATCAAATATTAGACAAGTCTATGAAGTAATTAAGATCAAAACTTAACAGACAACAATCCAGCTACTGTTAGGAATTTAGTAAAATGGAAGACATTTTGAAGCAATCCAAGAATTTCATTGTGATTGAAGCAAGGAGATTTGCAGGTTTTAAATCAGTATTTTAGAAAGCTTATCAAATTATATTCCACAATTGCTATGCTTTGTATCATAGCAGAGCAAAAATCGTTTGGGAAAAAATCAGCAAATCAAAAGTATACAATTTTTTGAAAAAATGGGTAAAAATTTGGATTTTAAAAAATGTAGAAAAATAGACACAGAGTACTTTTTTTTAAAACTTAAGGGCATTTCCATAGCATAGAGATATAGAGAGTAAATAAAACAGAGTTTAACCCATGACTAGTAGAAAATAGATTTTTGTTGTTTATATTCATATTGCTGATTACATAGGCAAATATTCAGTTAACTTTTCAAAAGGGCAGTCACCTAATGCACCAAATAGTTGTCTAAGTCTAAGATCAAAGATTAGCTAAGTCTATGAAGAAGCTGAGATCAAACTATTGTTAGGAATTTAGTAAAAAGTGGAAGCCACTTTGAAGTGATCCAAGACTTTCATTGTGATTGAGGCAAGGAGTTTTCTAGGGGTAGTTCAATATTTGAGAAAGCTTATCAAATCATATTCCACAGTTACAATGCTTTATATTCCCTGATGGCAATTGGTAAGTCTTTTATATGGGGTAAAATTCAACAGAAAGCATTTGTTTAGTTGAACTAAAAGATTAGCAAGCCACTAGTTTTGGCAATAACTATTTTAGGTAGAGACAAATTTTAATGATTATGCGTCAGAGGCTGTTTTATTACAAGTATGTAAGTTTGTTTGTTGTCATTCAGATTTATTTCATGAAGCACTTTGGATATATTGCTCACATAATGAACTGTAAGTCTTTGTTTGAGCAAAAATTAACTATATCAATTATAAATTATAAAACCTATATCTATAACTATATATATTATATATGTCTTTGGAAGTTTAGTGTCATGGTAGAAACACTTTGTTGGTGAGGTAGCCACCAAGGTTCAAACCCCCATTGGGCCATTGAGCTCGTAGGCCTCCTAGCTTTGTCAGGTCATTGAGCTCACAGGTTTGAACAAGTGTGGAGAATGATGACCCCCTTGGAAACGGCCTCGTGGGAAGAGATCCTCTGTAAGTGGTCTCTTGGGGATAAAACCAAGCTAAAAACCCAAGTTTCCTCCATCAAAAAAATATATATATTATATATTATATTAAAAATTAGAAATGTACATTATAAATTTTACATTATTTTTAATTTATAGTTTATTATATAGCTATTAATATATATTCATAGTCTATAATAGGTTAAATTTTAAAACTGCTTTATAGTACTAATTATAAACTATAGGGGTTTGCTCCTTCCCCATCGATGTGCCATCTATAATAGCACATAATATTATTAATTTTAGAGCTAGTGTACAATATTAATTATATACTTGTTCGCATCAAAATCCATGGGGTGGGGTGCACAGAGAACTTGAGTCATATCAAAGCCGCAATTTAGAGCAAATTTGCCAGCTGCTTTGACACCATCTCATATGCCCCCCACAATTTAGGATGATTGAGGCCCTTTCAAATTCAGTTGATGACTGACATTGTTCCTCCCACTCCTTTATTTAGAGATTTTCAGAGGTCAGAAACAAAACTAAAGGACAAAATAACAAACTGTTTCAACGTTGATTCCACATTGACTTTGATTCCATCTTGTATCAGCCCTATTTCTAAGCAATTCAGTAATTTCATGAGTTTTCTAGGGTTTTGCTAATTTTTACAACGATTTTTTTCACTTTTCTGCCATTGTTTAACATGATTTAAATGAAAAAAACATTGAAAATTGGGTCAATGATTGGTCAACGATTTTTTCATTAAATGGGATTTTTTTTAGGGAATAAATCGCCTGGCTCCAGGTTTTGGGATTAATCAGGTATAATTGCGATTTTTTGCAAACTATTGCTTCTTTGATGCATAGTTCAAGAATAAAATGGCTCTCAATTAAAAAAAGTAGAATAATAAAAGCAGTACCAAACCTAATTGTACAAAAACTAAATAAGGTGTGAAAGTTCCAAAATTCAAAATCAGTTTGAAAGAAGAATCATCTACATAAGATAAATCTAAAGCAATATCTTTGAGTGGGCACATGAATCTTGGAAAGTGAATTACACTCTAAAATTCCTACCTAAAGGAACTTTTTCACCATTTTTTTATTCAAAAGCAAAAAGAGATTACGTGTTACGAAGTGGTCCCTGGTAGTACCAAAACACTTTGCTTTTTATGCAAAAGTGGTGCCCTAATTTTAATACAATTGTCTGCTCCCCACAAGATGTTCTTACACGGATTCAGCATAATTTACCACTAGAATATTGGTCCAAAGATTTTCTCAAGGTAATAGGCAATTGTTTGTGCTTTACAAATTCCATATCCATAGATACAGAGATCTTCAAAGGTAATTCATACATCTACACCAAAATCTGAATTTCTGCCATACATGAGATCCATAATAACATTATTTTGCCCTCTTCAATTGGCAATAGGATCCAATCCATTGAAATAGATAAAAGTATTATTTTCCATTAAAAATGTATAATTGCAGATCATATGGAGACTAACTGCTCCAAAAATTCCAAAAATTTTAAAAACCAAATATGGGTGCCAAAAGGGTTTCCAACAAAGATCTTGAATCATTGAAATTAGGAAATTGGGAGCAAAAAAAAGAAAGAAGATCTTCCGAGCATGGAATATGAAAAGCCCCATAAGGCCTCAAAGTCTAAGATGGCAACTATTCCTTTTCAACACAATCCTTCAACAGAGAAAAATAAATAAAAAATCAATAAAACAAAATTATAAGAACTGGTTAAAATTGAATACGATTTGGATGAAGAAGTAGGCGTTACAAATTTTAGATGCATTAGTCAATTAGCATCTATATTACTATTTGTTAATATAAGATCCACAAGAAAACATGGGAGGAAAACAAATAAACAAAAAAGGGAAGAAAATGCATTGTCATTGAAAGATCTCCAGCCAAAGATTACCTGAGTATTTTCTGATTTTTATGTTGCTGGTTGCTTACTGATTGGTGGTTTAAGATGGTTTCTTTTTTTTTGGTTTCTGCTTGGTTTTGATACCAATAGTTGTATGGAGGTTTGATCATGCAAGAATGCTAATATAATAATACTTTTCAACTTAAAACACTGAAATATAATTGACTGACAATAAAAATCAGAAATTCTGAATTTTGGTGCAGCTAATGATAATTTCAGAATTAATAAATCTATTTCACCAGGACAAAAGAATGGCATACCAAAAGTCCCACGCCATGTCTGGAATGCTTTTATTAAAGAAACTGAAGCAGAATACAATCTAAGAACACCCAAAAGCTGGAAATGACTCCAATGAGCTTTATTTGACCCAACAATAATTACCAAAAACAATTCCTGGAGAATTACTGAATTCCATGCCTGGCTCCCAAGAAGGATTATTCCATCTACTAGCAAAATCAATAAATGAATAAAAAATGAGCTCCTGTCGCCTAATGAATTTATTGAAATACTGATGTGTAGTGTTGCTGATAAGAATTCCATAAAATCAAAACCCTCCATAGGCTGAATCAAACAAGTGTAGCAAACTAGGGGAGCTGCAAATGGTACAGCTGCCTGTGGAAGTTGTACAGCTGCTGCAAATGAAGGTATGGCTGCCTTCTAAAGTACCCAAACCCTCTCCAATCTGCAAATAATTCTCTGAAACTGCTGAATAAGACTGAGTTGAAGCACAATTAGGAATTCTAAATGAATCCCTCCACTCTGTGAATTGGGGTATCGTCCAAATCCACCCGTCTTCAAGGAGCTTTTGTTCCTCAAAGCTACTATGCTGCTAAAATGTGTTGCAGAGCATGATTTCCAAAAAGCTGATTGTAAAAATGATTTAAATATGAATGTTCTCCTATCTTTTTAACAACTCCAAACCCTAATTCAATTTTAGGATTGCAAGACTTTATTTAAATAAAGTTTATTAAACTTTATTTCATCCTCTTATTAACTTTATTTCATTCCCTTATGTCTCCCTCAAGATGTATGACCCCCTTAGACTCCCATTATTAAAAGAATTAAGTTGTTTTTAACAACTTAACTCATGTCTCCTAGGCACCATGGCACAAGGGGGGCCCCTTTATTATAATTTATTATAATATAAAGTGACTTAATTAAATCACTTTAATTTTATTTAAATCAAACTCTAGACAATAATTTATTTAATCCAGATTTATTCATAAATCTATCACCTGGACTCTAAACTGAAAACTGAATGTTGTCACCTATCCAAGGATGATGACTGGATGTGGCAGTGCAACTCGCACTCTCCTCCTAAAAAGTAGGAATGCTCCTAAAAATTAGGAGACTGTCTCAAATTGATAATAAACACTCCTAAGCCACTCTGCTATGCTCCTCAGCCCTCTGGTGGTCAAACAGTCAACTTGCAGTCTCCTTCTAAAAAATAGGAAATTACCCCAGAGCGCCAAAAACGTCTCCAATACTCCTCAGGATGTCACCAAACCCCCAAATGGGCTCCCTATCCACCACGTTAGCCCACGAGAACCCTAATTATAGGCTAACCCATGCTGACAACTGGACTATCTAAGGAAGCAACATTACAGTCATCCAGGCAATCAACAATTAAAAAATGCATGTTGAGATCTAAGGGAGGAGCTCCCTCGCTTAGAGTAAAATGAAGATTGCCACATGGAATGTTAGGGGATTGAATATGTCATAACCCGATTTTTCATAGACTTTATTATTATTATTAAATAACTGGACATGGATTAATATTCAGAATAAGACTATGTAAGTTAGACCTTTGGATTTATCTAGATGAACTTGAATTACTCCGGTATTTTAATTTTTATCGATGGATGATTGCAAATTGCTATGTTTCAATTTTAGAATGCAATGTGATAAATGTATGTATCAATTGATTATTTTGGGAAATAATTATGTTGTATTACTATTATCATGGGCTGACTATTTGATGTTTGTGTGAGTTGTGAGTTTGTGCAGGTTGTCAAAGACAAACATGTGGCTTAGGTAGAGGCTTCCTAGCTTACTGGCAGTGGACGATGAGATGGGAACCTACACACACATACACATAGTCTTGCATACAATGCATGATTATTTTTTTAGAGGATAGAAAAGTAAATTAATTTTTAATTTGATTACATAAATATTTAAAAAAATACGTAAATAAATAAATATATACATATATTCTTGAAACATAAATATAGATATTACGAAAAATCTTGGCTGCCATATCCCCTAGTCTAATCAATTATTATTTGAAGGAAACTACAGGTCTATTAAATAAATCACATGAATATGACTTTAATGCTGGAAGTGGTGTTTTAACCTTATTTTCTGCAACCGTCAGTATTAATTGCTTAACATAACTCTAGGTTCTTATTCGATCTTATCTTCCATGAATTGGGTAAGTGAAGTTTAAATGAACATTAACTGAGCAAGAGAGGTGGCATGAACAGTTGGAGAAACCATCGATCAACTTTATTAAAAACTAACACCCTTACAACTGCCATGTACATCTTCAGCACCAAAGTAAGATGGCAAAGGTAGAGTTACAAAGGGAGATAGTTAGACGTGCTAGAAATCAGCGGCAGAGATGGAGGACTGACAGGGAGCTAATGTAGGATTTGATTTGGTTTTTAAAAAAAGGAGAGGAGGGAAAAAAACGTTCTGATGAGAATCATAAACTCAGTAAAACAGGGGAAGGAGAAGCCGGAACAATTTTGGGGAAGTTCGTGTTCATCTGATCTGCAAATGAAGGAAAACCCATTGCTCTGTGGTAGAGAAGGCAGAAGTTCTCGAGTCAAATAACTCTTCAGAAAACCGTCGGTTCAGAATTCGTAGATCTCCCCCAGTTTATTTGAAAAGTTGTAGTTGTTCCCTGCTTAGCTTTTAAGAATCTTGGTGTGAACCTGGACAAATAAAAATTGGGCCGAATCATGTCTTGCTTAGTTTATTTTGTGGTAATGTTGGCCATCATTTGCAGACCCACCACTTAGGATCTTGATGTTAGCCCAGCTCGTGTAAGCCCAGATAGTTCATCATAAACCTGGCATTAGACCGATCCATAGGCTGTGCATTCTATGACAAATTTTATTCTGCTCTTATGCGAATAGTGGGTATACGGTGGCCGAAAACTGCATTCCTTCTATATTAAAGTTTTGTTTATGTGCATTCCATCGTTATCTTGTCAAATTTCTCTGATCGAAATTCCTTGAGCATGTATTTTAATCGAATCTTTGTTAGATTTTCCCTTATATCGAACTCCTGACACTAAATTGATAAATAACGATATGGAATTTTCTTTTATTTTAAATAAAAAACATTCTTTAATGTTAGACATTCTCTGGTGGATTTACAAGCATCTGAGAGAACACGGGCCAATTCACAACCTCTTCGATGCAACCCACTGTAGAATGAAATACTAGTTTTGGATATACACCCACAGGTTGAATCGACTTAGTTGGCTCTTACCATTATGTTTTAGGAATCGCCTTCAACCTGATCTTGAGCCGTTTTGCACGACTTGCAATCAATCTGTTCCATTTAAGAATAACTCTTTCCCAGAGGCTAACACGCTATATTTGCACCTCATCCGCTTGGGGTATCACTTATTAGACTGGCTTTTTTAGAAGATAGCCGCAGTTCTAGTATTGAAGCAATGGTGGTATTCATTTCGACCTTCAAACACCAAGAAACACACTCTCACAACCACCTCAGGCCAAAATGGCAACGTAGCAATGAAGTTAGGGGGGGCGGCTTGATATCTACACACTGTGTCTCTCTTTACCGTGACATTCTCTCTATGATTGTATTTAAATCCATTTCACATAATCTTTCCTTCTGACCACACTTAACGATGCTCATGTTAAACCTTTCAGTGGTTGTTCAAATTTCCATGCTTTGTTGTAATAAAACAGTGAATTCATAATTGAGTTTTCATAAAAGTTATTTAATGCCAAAAATCGGCGACAGTGCTAAATATAGCCTTATCCACTCATAAAACATTCAACATGCAGAGAGTTGGTTTATTGGTTAAGGCAAGTAGTTGGAATCCATAGGTCATGGGTTCAAAACCCACCGCCTGCTTGTAGAATTTGATTGTTTATTTTACTGTATTTGCTAGCTGTAAACAACTGTTGTAGATGTAGTGTGGAGAGTAACTGAATTTATTTGAAGAAAACAAAAAAACTATTTAAAATGATATTGCAGATTTCAGTATAAAAGATCATATTGCCACAAAAAAAATTGACTGCTCCTTGTGAAATTTTTTTGTGAATAAGAATATTTTTTTAAGAAATTGATAGAGATTTTAATAAAAGTAATAAATTATTGATTGTCATAGTCGTATGTAGTTGTTTAAGGATTTATAGTTTGGTTCCTTTCTGAGAATTTTCTGACTTTTATTTCTTATTTGAAATTGATGGACAGTGTGATGTCCCCTTCTAGTTGACATCTGTCAGCTGAGTAGATTAGCCTATCACTGACCCTCATAGGCTGATGAGGTTGGTTAGAGGGTCCTCCGGAGTTTTGGTTCGTCATCTTCAGAGCGAGCACTCCAGGTCTGGTTTTTGTTTAAGGTCTCCAGGACTCCGTTTGAGATACTTTCTATTTTTAGCAGTCCTGCTATTTATAGCCAGTGGGTTGGACATGGGACGGAGTATGGTTTGGCAATCTCCAGTTCAAATGGCAGGCAATTCTGATAAGTATTTGGAGAGATATTAATATTTAATTATTTTTATTAAATATTAAATGGGCGAACTTTAATGTTTAATTGTTTTAAAAGTCACTTTAAGTCATAACTTAAATGAGTGTTCATCTCTCGTCAGATGGGGCCAGTTTTATATTAAATGGGAAGTGATTTATTTTTGACACTTCAATAGTCAAAAATTAAATATTAAAGTTAAACATCATTTAATGCCAAAATCGCACCCTTCTTGGGAATCGCGCCAAACCCTAAGTGGAGAGGATTAAAGAAGATTTTAGGTCTTCTTTTCATTATGCTAAGTTTTGATATTTTGATAGGAGCTCTGAGAGAAGTATTGGGCAAGGGTTTCAACGGAAGATTCTTCTGCAGTGATCAGAGGTATCGGTACAGGAAAACGTGGGATTCTTGTACAACAGCATCAGAGGCGGTGAAATATCAGTTGATCTTGCTCTTCCAGTTGGTTTCATTCAGGGACCAAGTTTGTGCTTATTAATCAGAGAGGCACCGTTATTCTTCAGTACTTTGTTGCAGCAGCAAACAGGGAAACAGAGGTACCCAAAGGAGATATTTATTGGTGGCTGTACGGCTGCCTAGGAAGTAGCGCCAATCACCTAAAGGGGTCTGCGATTTGCATGTTGGAGGAATCAAAAAAATATTATAAAAATAGCTGAAGGTGCACCTAGTCTGGAGTCATCCATTGAGCTATCATGTTAGCTGTTCTGGTCAGTTTGGAGTAAGTTACAGCATGCTGTCATAATGGACTGTGTATGACCAGCAAGGAAGAAATAAGGGTTTCCAGAATTTCATGGTATTTTTCAGTTCCTATCTAATAATGTTTGTTTATGTATTGAGGGTAGATTAAGGTTGAATAAATGTAATAAGAGTTTGATCAATTTATTACTGAACTATAATTGATTTCTAGCGTTTCCCTATAGTTGCTTTTTGAGCTTATAATAGTCAAAGTATACTAGCTGTTCAAAAATTTGCAAAGAACAAACTTAAAACGCAACAGGGTCAACTAAACGACAGTTGTCAGAGTTGAGGGCCTTTGAGGTTCTTACAGACAAACTATCAAATCATAAGTGTGATTAAATATGAATAATTTATTATAATTATTTACCTTAAAATTTTGAGCTAAAATGGGTGGGTGCCGAATATGGAACAATAAGGGAGGGTAAATCTCAACACCTGATTTACTTGCCAATAGTCGGCTCAAACATTTGGCCAAAGTATTCGAATCAATGGAAATGTTGATTTTTTTTTTAACTCCTGCCATATCATGATTATAGGACTGCATAGTCATAGGTGATATGTATGTTAGTTATAATCATGTTGAACCAGGGTCCCTTTCCCACCTGCCGGTTCCAAATTGCTAGGGGCTTCGTGCAAGGGTCAGGAGCTCACTGAGCACCAGGGAAGCGGTTGCTTCGTGGTTGGGTGGTTAATGCACCTGGGCCACGTGTTCGTCTCACGGGAGCAGATTGAGTGTAGTCTGCAGCTTACTGGAGATAGTTTGTTCATCTAGGATTATTATTCATGTATTTGCACTCGACCATTGGTTATGAACTTATGGGTTATGTAAAATTCTTTCAGAAGCAAGACCACATGTATATGTAAACCAACCTATATGGTCGCATCTATATCATCTTTCAATAAGAGTAAAGTATGAATTTAACGACTCTAATGTATATCATCACTTGATTTATGTAATTCTTGGAAATTAATGAGAATTTTTGGATATTTGAGTCATTACAGAATACCCCTAACAAAAGCCATACAACCAAGGGCCAATAGAGAACCTTTTGGTCAATATCTTGCAACAAGAAACAAAATTAAAAGCATCAAAAGCCAACCTTTTTTCTAAACCACTAGAATGGTTGGGAAGGATTATGTGTGGATGCAACTGAAGCAACAAGAGGTCTATAATATTTATTGTCTATTGTTACAACCAAAAGAAATAAAATCCTAAAACCATATTAAATGAGAGCACAAAAATATAGTTACTATCATATTCGTTATAGCATAAGACTCTAGAGAGGAGATTTTTTTCACTAGTGATTTTTTTGAGGCAGACATTTCTTTTTACCATTTTAGAAATCAAACCACACTTCATCAAATTTACCATAGCTTTCTATATTAAGTCAATGTTTTTGGTGTGTTTGGATTTTGGGTTTCTTAATTCACAATCTACTTGAATTTCTAAGCAGTTGCACCCACCCCTAAACTTACAATTATACATCTCCTTGCACTCTCTATCATCCTAGTGCAAAAAAAATCACACAATCCAATTCAGAAGAGCTAAATGATACACATGTAAACTTTAAACTTTTCAGTTGGTGTGTGTGCATATATGCATCCACTCACATACTAGAGAATGAAGGCAAGTTCCATTTTTTGAAAAATTGAATGAGGTGATTTTTCTCGTAGTTGTACAAGTAATACCACTGTTTGTGAAAAAGGGAAGCAAAGACTTGAAACAAATCAAATATAGTAAAATCTTAAAAACAACAGAGAGAGTGACATAATAAATTAACTAGGGAGATTTTTTTTACACCTTGTCAACTATATCAAAATTGATATTTTTACAGTATAATATTAACAAGTGACATTGATTCACTGAGATTTTATGCATGACATTTTAAAGTTAATAACAATACTTTTTGTTTTCAATGAGATGTAAATTAAGCGTATTATTTTTTACATTAATGATCATGCATTGGTTCACTACTAAATTCAGTTTTCACATTCCTTCATATATACTCCCTAATATATTATATAACTGTATTTTACTATCAGCGTAACCATTGCACCTCCTTTGGTGCAAGCACTAGTAATATTAATTTTTAAATAATAATGTTCTTCTGGACTGACTTATTTTGAATAAATATTTTGTCTCTTTGAGGCTGACCTCTCCCAGAATTATATTTTTTTATTTCCAGGTCGACCCATTGTTATGTTTAGCCTATCGCCCATATATATGGCAAAGGTTTCCAATGGGAATCATCTTGATCGGTTCATACAATTCGGAGTTTGCAAAGTGCAGATTCTTTTCTCAACTGGGACGGAAACCTCAGTTAGAAAAGGCTACAGGTAGGACGCAAACCCTGCCTGAGCACATTCCTTTAGAACAGCTCGTGGTTAATTTAGGAGGTTGCTGCACCAATCCTAAATTGCACATCCAGATAGAAAGGTTTCACTTGACTACTGGAGCAGATCAGGCTAGATTATGCAGGCGACTAACCTGACACATAAAATCTGCCAGTGAAGTAATTTAACTGCTCTCTTGAGAGTACAAATCTTGCAATTGAATTCTTCTTGAAGTTGGTGTCTGTGGTTTATATTGTCTAGATTGTCATCTGTTTCCATAAGACATATTAGACTTGAAGTAACAGTAGTGTGGATAGTATCATTTGTGAATTTATTTGGCACATATCAGTTTACATTGCAGACATCAGTGGTATTTGAATCATTTTCTAATTGATTCATTTCACTAATCAGTGTTTGATCCATTCCAGTAATTAATTAACTAAGATTTACATGCAAAGTTGAGTACATTCTATGATCTGAGTGGTTTGGAACGCAAATGTCATGGTTTTACTACTGCTGTTATAAGTATTGCAAGCATGTGTTGGTTGAAATTGTTAACCAGTCAATAAAGAAAAACCATAGGTTCATTACAGTAGTATCGGAGGCTTTGCTCTTGCCAGCCTGTGGGAACTGTGGTATGGCATATGCAATCAATTATCAGGGAAAATAGAGAATTTCAATCCTTTATGATAGATTCTATGGCAGAGGTAGCTTACATCCTGAGGGAAATAAATCGACAGTGGAATGCTGGTAGACTCAATCTGCCTTTTGAAGAAGGAAGTAACTCAGCCAATGGCAGAGTTGCAATTAAGCCACCCAAGAGGATATTCAGAACCAATTTTTTACAAAGAGAAAAGGAAGACCCCTTTGAGGGAGAACAACTCATACCACCACGACAGGAGGATGAAATGGCAAGGTATCATGCTGAAAATCATGGCTTAAACCCAGCCATCCAATGTGACATGTCCTTCACTGAGTATTCTGTATTACGAAATGAAGACAAAAAATGGGCATCAGAGGAGAAGGTTTTGAAAGCAGTCTCAAGACAGTACTCCAGAGCAGATTCTTGGGCAGTAACAACAAAGATCCAACATGCAATATCCTTTGTTAGGAGAAGATGTTTTATTGGTATCTAATGACTGCATGTATCCGCAAAAGATCGATGGAGTCAAAATGGAAAAAGATCACTTAAGATGTGAAATGCCCAAGTTGAATGTGCTTTGGAGGAAAATATTACGGTCAGCCCTAAGTGGGAAATGATAAAACACAAAACTGAAGGTGTTGAGGATGTCTCAATAAATTATCTTTTAGAGAAAGAGGTTGAGCATCTTGTGTATGGACTAAGGTATGAAAACACCTCAAATTTGTTGTTCCCTATGTCACAGTTAATTACATGTCATCATGATATTAGAGAAGGGGATACAATTCATAGTATAGGGAATGTGTACCACTTGATTCAAGTACAACATCATATTTGCATATGGGATCCAGGTGATCTTTGGAGGATCATCACCTTAGGGGAGACGTATTTTGGTGTATATACTTGGTCTATATTAGATGAGCATTGTATGGTGTTTGACAATTCGTGGCTCCCCTTGAGTATGGAGATCTTTGAGCATCCAAACCTGAAGTTGCTTGAGGACAAGCAACATCTTGGAGGGGAGGACTGTGATGTCCCCAAGTGAGCACAGGTGTTTTGTTTGTTTTGCAGCCAGTAATAAAGTGATCTTAAACAATAATTAATTAATAATATTAATGATTTTAAATAATAATTTTAATATTTTTATAATATTAAATAATATTGTTCTTCTGCAACAATTTATTTTGAATAAATATTTTGTCTCTTTGAGGCCGACCTCTCCCAGAATTATATTTTTTATTTCCAGTCTGGCCTGTTGTTATGTTTAGCCTATCACCTATATATATGGTGAAGGTTTCCAACGGGAATCATCTTGATCAGTTCATACAATTCGGAGTTCGCAAAGTGCAGATGCTTTTCTCACCTGGGACAGAAACCTCAGTTAAAGAAGGCTACAGGTAGGATGCAAACCCTTTCTGAGCATATTCCTTTAGAACAGCTTGTGATTAATTTAGGAGGTTGCGGTGCCAATCCTAAATTGCACATCCAAATAGAAGGTTTCACTTGACTATTGGAGCAGATCAGGCTAGATTATGCAGGCAACTAACCTGGTACATAAAATCTGCCAGCAAAGTAATGTAACTGCTCTCTTGAGAGTACAAATCTTGAAATTGAATCTTCTTGAAGTTGTTGTCTGTGGTTTATATTGTCTAGATTGTAATTTGATTCCATAAGACATATTAGAATTATTTTGCAAGTAAACAGTATTGTGGACAGTATCATTTCTGAATTTCTTTGGCACATATCAGTTTACATTGCAGAAATCAGTGGTATTCGAATCATTTTCTGATCAATTCATTTCAGTAATCAGTGTTTGATCCATTCCAGTGGTTAATTAACTAAGATTTAGATAAAAAGTTGAATGCATTCTCTGATCTGAGTAGTTTGGAATGCACATGTCATGGTTTAAGTATTACATGCATGTGTCGGTTTGAAATTGTTAACCTGTCAATAAAGAAAAACCCTAGGCTCATTATAAAGCACTACCTGCCAAATGGGAAAATGACCCAGTCTTCGTCACCACCATAACTCAGTCCAATATGCATTGTGCCCTTAAATACAGAAGGATATGTTTTGCAACATACCAATGAACCAGCCTGGGCTGCACCATGTACTGACTCAACATGTTGGCTGCAAAACATATGTCAGGCCTGGTAGTTACCCAAGTACATGAGAGAACCTATCAATTGTCTATACACAAATAGACCTATTATATCTAAATAAGAATCAACAAATGACTAAATATTTGCTACCACAAGACCCAAGGGCTTGCAATCTATCATCTAAAATCTCATCAAAATCTTGATTACATATTCTCACTGTCTAAGGAAAACTTAACTCAGATTTTTATATTCTTCTAGCCCCAAAACAGTCAGTCCATCAAGCCAATGTCCATATCAAATTCTTTTGCCAACTCTATCTCACACCATTTTATGAGTTTCTTCGAACATCCTATAAGTATTAAATCATCTACATACAAGACTAAAACAAGCAGTTTAAAATGATCAATCAAATGGTAAAAGTTGGAATCTACATCTGTCTAAGTGAAACACAAACTTTAAAAAGGTTCAATGATCTTGGAGTTACATGCATAAAGTGCATATTTCAGACCATAAAATGATCAATCAAATGGTAAAAGTTGGAATCTACATCTGTCTAAGTGAAACACAAACTTTAAAAAGGTTCAATGATCTTGGAGTTACATGCATAAAGTGCATATTTCAGACCATAAAGGACCTTTTTCAATCTCCAACAAAAGTTTCATGCTCTTGCACCTCAAAGCCTCTTGGTTAATTTATGTACACCTCCGCAATCAACCCATCAAGACATGTTCTCTTCACATCCATTAGTTATAAACGCCAAGCAAAGACTACTCCTAAAGACATAATGAATATTATAGAGGTATACCTAGCAATTGGAGCAAAAATCTCGTCATGGTCAACTCCTCCTTTCCAGGAAAACCCTATAGCCACAAACTAGGGTTTTAATTTTCTATGCTGACACTGTCACATGCTTGATCTTGTGTAACCACTTAGAGTCAATTGCTGACTTCCCTTCTAATTGAGGTATTATCTCCCACACACCATTCTTCATTATGGAGTGGTAGTCCAGCATCATGGAATCCTACCAACCTATTGACCTATTGCCTCCTTAAAACTAGAAGGCTAGAAGGCTCTGCATTAATAATAGAAGACACAAGTACCACGTAATTTGGAACATAGGAATTCCAACTAGCTCATGCACCTCCTATAGTGTCTACGTGAACCACTTAAGCTTTCTTGCTAAACTAGATGGAAACGAGGCACCTCTTGCACCTCATCAATTTGACATCTATGCTCATAACTACCTTTCGCTGAGATGGAAAGTTAATTTTGTAAGCTCTCGAGGTCTCGCTATAACCCACAATGAGCACATTTCAAACTAGAACGTTCCAACTTGGTCCTTTTCTCATCAAGGATATCAATGTAAATAGGACAACTGCAAACACCAAGATGTTACTTGAGGCTTCTCGTTGGAGTGATCAACCTCCCATGAGCACAAACAGCTATAAACCTTCACACGAGAAATATATTTCACCAATAGATGAATGAAGTGAGATGTTTTGAAACGTACAAGCACCTCGCTTATGAAGGCAAAAGCAAGAGAGGGAGCATCAATGAGGTGTGAGGGTAGGAAGGGAGCAGGTAACATCCAACCACCCAAGTACAAATACCTATGCACTTAGCAAATATTATATTATGACAACTAATACCTAAGTGGAACTTAAGAATAATGAGTAAATAGTTAATATACTCCAACACCCCCCCTTAAGTGCAACTTAAGGAGAAGATTATAATGCAATATGAGCAAGATGCAATGGATGGAGGACTCAATCACACCCCCCAAGGAATACATACATCATGTATATACAATCAAATATCCCCCCATAGGAAGGACGAAAGGAGACTACATAGCCCCCCCATAATGACCAATAAGTGCTTGAAGGCAAAACACAATCCAATGCCTACAAAGAACACTTCTCCCCTTGGGAAGAAGATAAACCAAGTATAAATGTAGGAATGCTTCCCATTTTGGATAGGGATGAGGAAGTGGAATCCAAATGTAGGAAGATGATGTCTCTAAAATTTGCTCATATGTTGGCAAGACCTTGGAAGATGATCCCACAAACCAATCAAGTACATGCTCAAGACCTTGGAAGATAATGCCAAGAACCAATCAAGTACATGCTCAATCACAATAGAATGTGACAAACAAGGAACCAATGGAAACTGATCTTGAACAAGCTCCAAAGGCAAAGATGGAGTGACAACACTAGTGCCACAACTATCATCAAATAAAAGAGAGAAACCCTGAAATGTTTCTCCCAAATCTGCAAATGATGATTCCATAACCAAAGAACCAATGTATGGCAAATAAGAATCCCAGTTAAGGAAGACAATGATAATCCTATTGATCAAGAATGATGGAAGTCCCTAGTGAAGGCGGATCAACACCTCTGACAAAGAATCAAGAACCTCTGAAGCATCTACAACCTCATCTAAAGTTTCCAAAAACTCTAAAGGATCATAAACATGGGTTATTTGCTCTGAAGACAGAAGAGGCACATCCGAATTGGAAAGAGAATCATCAATAGATGGCGGAGTATCATGAACACCATATACCTCCCAAATGTGAGTCCCAAGAGCATAGGGGCATTCAAAATGAATAAGTGACTCCAAAGTGTCATAAGTGACATTATCAAAAATAAGTCTAAAGACCTTAGCCATAAAAACCTTTACAAATACTATGTTCGAAAGGTGTGCCAAGAACAGGAACTTCATTGTACAAATATGGCAATAAATCATGCTCATTAAAATGAGTGATGATAAAATCATGCCATTGTCTATAGTTCCCTTTCTCCAAAATAATAGAAATATCCATTATAATAATTCTCTAAAATATCACAAAGATAGTACCATACAAACTTCCAAAAAGATAAACCTAATTGGCAGCAAAAAGATGTGGGGCCCAGATGACAAGAGCCGATATATTGACAGTTACACGCACCAAGTCAACTCCACAAGTGCAACTCAAGCAAGTCACCAACAAGCAGGGTCCATAACAACGAGTCAAAGGCACCATAACAATGTGCGCAAAAGGGAGACCACAAGCAGCATGAGCCTTAAGCTCACAATATAGGGTGTGCAAAGCGAGTTATTTAAATAGCCAAAGAGCCCGAGCACAACGCATATGGGATAAAGAAATCCCTCAACTCCCACATAGCACAAGCCCACCACTCCTACAAGAAACACATGTGAGCTCTATAATAGGCAATTGATCAACCACATTGTGTGAGCAATAGCAATGAAGGGAATTGCCAAACCATAGATAAAAGGCCCGATTAGTAGAAACCGCCAATGCCCACAAAGGAGAAATGAGATCAATAAATCCGCAGTTTGCTTACGTCCAATCACATGAGATCGCTGCAAACCAACCACATGAGATCCCAAATGGAAGAGATATTACAGCTTGTAATCCTATGACAAAGCAAAGCACTGGCAAAGGACTCAAGCAAACTTAAAGCTTCTACAATAAAATATCCCTGCCAATGATTGTGAAGGCAATCTGAACCTTGCATAGAACCATGCACAAAAATAATGAACTCGCCTGTGAAATGCAATGCTGGCCATACCAAAACAAATTATTGTGCACCATATATGAATTGACCCAGCCTATAATCAGGCCAATTCGCCAAGGAAGCTCAAGCAGAGTATGAGTGATAAGGAGCAGATCCAATATGAAGACCCGATTCAATGAACAAAGGCAGATAATGCAAATCACCAGACCAAAACACCACCTCTCTAGCCAAGGTAGTTGGCCAAGGAGAAAAAAGATCCCACCTGCCAAATCAAAAGCTTCCCACACAAGTTCGGCAAAGAGGGATTGGGCCTACACTTGGGCTATTACATACAACCTTCAATCAAGAAAAATAACAACTTGTCAAGATCCTCAAGGGTCGAAATTCTCGAAAACCACCAAACACTGCAATGAAGAGAAACAACTAATACAAGTCGACAATACTCACGGCCAAAATAAGATCCCAAAAAATTGTGGGCATAAACAAATTCGGGCTCTCTAGTAAAGCTACGGACCACCAAGATTAGGGTGCAGATACAGGCAAACCGGCCACTACAAACAGAAACAGTCTATATACAAGGTTCCCACACAAGTATATCATCCTAACGATGTGATCAAGGTGTGCAATGGCAAGGTCAATTGACCAAAGATAATATGGGCCTTCCAACAAATCGATGAAGAGTAGCCAAAACCCTAAACCATTAGCTTCAACAAAAGTGAAATCACTACAAGCCAAATAGGAAGGTGTTGACGTGTATTTTGTACACCATCATACACAGAATAAAATACCTAAAGGCATCTTATCCTCTCTTGAATAAAGTCTCTAACTGCTGAAGATTCGCATGAAGGATCAGTTAGGATGACTCCAATGTTCTGGTTAGTAGGGTCTCTACGTGTGGATAAGCACCAGCGGTATGATGTGATTTGTTGTGTCCTCAAGGGGCCTTACACTCCGAAAGTCTTACTAAACTAAAGAAGGTTTCAAAAAATAACAAAAGGATAGGGTTTGCAAGAGGTCTAATCTAATCTAACCCTAAGAATGACTTCATGTGGACAAGACTTGGCAAGATTCTACCAACTTCAATTTCGCCATAAAATAACAACTTAATTGAAATTGGTGCGATCTTCTAAGGTAACGAAATGATTTTCAATGCATCAAAGATCAAAGACACTACCACGAAGGTACATATCCAAGATACAATAATGATTGAAGGTTAAGTGATTCAAATATCTCCAGTTGACCACGCAAGGCGTTCCTACAATCAGCAAGAAGCTAGTGGTATGGAAAGCGAATCCTACCAAAGATCAAGTCTCACACTATGTCCTTCGAATTAACACACTACTTTGATTGAGCATGATTCAAGTAAATTGAACAACCATGAAGATAACCAAGAAAGTTGCAACAAAACACCATAACTTCAATATTTCATTGATTTCAAAGTCATCATATACAACAATTGTTTGAATTCCTTTCCTCAAACTCAATCTTGCTACAAAAGTAAAATTGCTTCTAAACTCTAATCTCTCTAATACATCAAACTTTCTCTCTAATCTCTTAACTATCTCTATTACAAATGAAATGAAAATGAGGGTATAAATAGCATCCTCAATTACAATGAATGGTCCAGATCAAAAGTAGATCAATGGTCAAGATCATGACACCTAAACCCTAATTAGGGTTTGTTACAAAAGTTCCCCTTTTATTGCACAACATTAAATGCATAGCCAATTATAAATTTGGCACGAAAATCTAGGAGACATAGACCAATGACAATTAAGGTGCCATGTCATCTATAACAACCTCTCATCTAGAATCTTATTCCCTTTCCAATGCTCTTTTTTAGCATATGCAATGAATCTTGATACGATTCCCTCGATCTCAGCAATTGGAATCTCGGGAAGATTCTTCATTCTTTCTTCCAAGTGGATGACCTGATCAAATGCATCTAGAAGAGCTACGTCCCATGTAAGTTCAAGTTCCTTAGTCTTTTCGATCAGGAGCATGGTCGCAAACATCTGGTCCTGTTGCTCATCTGTGATATTGACGTCCTTGCAAAAGATGACCTTGATTCTATCTTCCAACTCTTGCAAATCCACATCTGTCTCAACTTCGATCCTCCTGCCAAGAATGGTACGTAGTACCTCAAATACTCTGTCCTGGATCGGGTTGATCACCTCCTCAACATGACTGCACCTAGTACTGATGTCCTCAAAGAGAACTTCCTTCATCTGGAGTAAGGTTGACCACTGAAGTAAACTGTGAGGTCCTCCATCCATAATCTTTTCCTGCGCTAAGACCTTCCTCGATGTTTGTCTAATTACTTTCAAGACAGGAATGATAACGTCCTTGGTATGAGCAAAAGCGGCTACCGTTATCATCAAATTGTGGATGATCTCAAGAACCTGAATAGCCCTATGAATAGTCTTCATCATCCTTGCTGCAAATTCTACGGCAACTGTATGAGATTTATCCATCCAAGTACTCATACGCTGGACCATACTCCTGAATCTCTCTGCCTCACCAATTGATTGAAGGGGAAGTGCCTGTATAGGTGATCTTGCTGGATCCTGACGTCCTAAAGGCTGATTGAGATGGCTGAAATATGTTCTCCATGCACCGACCTCTCTCTCGAGCTTTCTACTCTTCTCCATTTCTTCTCTAAGCTTGTCCTTCAATGCCTCAAAGGAATCTGTGGCATCATCTAGTGTCTGCTCGGCTGTGGATGGACCTAGCTCAAATGTCTCTATATCATATTCCTCTGCTAGGATCTCACCTTCATACTTGTCCACTGCCGGTGTAGCTATCTGCAATTTTCTGGATCCAGTCTCATCTCTAATCATCTTGGACATCTTGGTAGCCTTCCTCTTCTCTGTCACTTCCTGGGAATGTCCAACAAGGCTTTCTAAATCAATCACATTGTCTTCGTCCTCGATCACAATCACCTTTGTTAATCTTTCCTTCAACCAATCTGGGATGGCTGATCTTGTCTCTCTAACCTGTATCTCCTTATGCAATATTTCTTCTTCTCTGTGAGGAGATGTTACCTCGTCATTGTTCTTGTCTTCATGTAGCTCATAATCTTGGAGAGATCCACTTGGTGACCCTTGAGGTACCTGTCCTTCTTTATCATTCTGAACCATCGACTCCATAGACTCCTCCACTTCAAGTGTCCTTTTCTCTTGTCGAGAAGACGTATCGGATGAACGATCTCGGCTGGCCTCTTGTTTCTTCTTGGAAGATTCTCTCTTTCCAGGTCTCTCTTTCCTTTTCGAGCCTCTTGGATGGAGACCGCCTTCACTTGCACTTGGAAGGTTGCCTTCATTTGCAGTTCTGGGATTAGGATTACCTTCGCTTACACTAGCTCCACCTTTGGCTGGCTTCTCTTCCAAAGTGAAAGTCATAGCTATGCCTTGCTCTCTCAACTTCTGATGCTGCACATCAACCCATCTGCGAGTACAAGACAAGACTGGAGCCATCAAAGCATCTAGATCCACGACCTCGGGCTCATTCCAATCTAACCTTACTGATTTGCTTTCTCGATCATAGGATGACTGGAGATGCCTGCCACTGTCCTGTGCTTGGTCGGCCACTCTGTAAATCTTGCATTTCCTGATGAAATCCAAAGGCAATCTAGAATGCATCTTTCTTTTCACTTCAAGATCGTCTAAGAGATTCATCATAAAATCTTCTATCTGAAATTCATGCTTAAACTTCCTACCGACTGTCTCCTCTATATATCCATGTGGATCAAAGCTTTCCCTCAAAGCAAAGAATGAAAAAAAATACAAAGCTAACTCCTTCTCTGCGTCATCCATGGCTAAAGCATTAGGACATACCTCAACTGAATTGCCTAATATGATAGGTACCGGAACTCCATTTCCATGTCTGTGTCTGAATGCCTTCGCATAAGCTGCCAACTGTCTTGTTACCTCAAGTAACACAATTCTGTCTGTCGGATATCTTGGCAACATGTATGGAGGTGAAGGACATCCATGAACTCTGATATAAGTAAACTTCGGAAATTGGATAAACCAAGCACCGTACCTCTTTACTAGTTCCTATGCATCCTGAGATAATCTGTTGTGAATCCCACCTTGCAACGTCCTTGTGATGTTCATCGTGAAGGTATCATTAACTAACTTGTAGTTGCTTCCTAGCGGATGATGCAAGTGAACATAGGAATCACAAACTCTGACCTCGCCGGGTCCTCTTCCAATCACTCCTCTGTGAGGTAGTCCTGCGTACTCGAAGCTCCTGATCAAGGCATAGATGACGTATGAACTCATGTGGAAGGACTTGGTAGCTTTGAGTCTCCTCAACTGTACGTCCAAGCAATGGCTAATCATTCTAGCCCAATGAATTGTTCCTTTACCCTGAACTATCACCTGGATGAAGTAGAACATCCACTTTTCAAAGTAAAAAGCTTGAGGTGCACCTGTGACTCGGTTGAGCATTGTAATCAAATCTCTGTACTCCTCCTGGAAATCAATCCTGTGTGGTGTGTTCGGTACCTTGCTCAGGCGAGGACGACTCTTGAGCAACCAGTTCTTGTTAATGATGCTTAGGCAAGCATCTGGATCATCTTCATATATTGACCTGGCTCCTTCTATGCTCTTGTAGACCATATCTCTGTGCTCTGGAAGATGGAAAGCCTCACTTATAGCTTCCTCTGAAAGATAAGCTAAAGTGTTTCCTTCCTTGGACACGATCGTTCTGGATTGAGGATCATAATGACGAGCACACTCGATCATCAACTCATGACACTATACTGCTGGAGGGAAGCCGCCCGCCTTAATGATGCCACTTTCAATTATCCTCCAGGCGACAGGTGATGGCTTGCCAATGTAAGGGACATCTCGAAACTTCTTCGTGCTGAAGTTGCCCTAGTAAGTATCTCCAACGTTGCTCCACTTCGACACGATCTTGGTCTCCACTTCTTCGGTCTTTTGATCTTCCTTCATGAGAGCTGGACGACTGGTGGATGCTCCCGCCTTCGGGGTTGCCATACCTACACAACATTTCATAATAAGTAACTAGATATTGCAATGCATAACATAGATTAGATTAATTTTAGGAAACTTCATGATAAGTCCTTGAGTTATCATTTCCTAAAAACGATTGAGCAACTGGAATTCAAAATTTCAAAATTCAAAACTTAAGCATGACGATCAACATTCAAAATCAAAACAATAAAACCATATCGCCATACCTCACTAGAGAGCTAACTCTAGAATGCAAAATAGAGGAATTCGCCTAGGAAAAATTAACGTTAGATAGTCTTTTCCACGTGATCTTCAAGCAAACGTCCTTCTTATCAACTTCGCCACCCTTGGAGTCTTTGACGTATTCTTCAATGTCTTTGGCAAGTTCGCTTAAATGGAAACTAAGGTTCGCACGTACTCTCCTTTGATAACGTTTCGCACCACCTTGCTTGAAATGAAATTCGCACCACCTTGAATACAATTCGCACTTCTCCTTTGTCTTCCTCAAATCGCATGAAAAAATGATTAAACGATGATGTGAAAATGAAATCTTTCACCTCCCTTTTATAAGCGCTCACCTCTCACAATTACCTTAGGCCGACTTTGTAAAAAATAAGGTAATTAAAACGATTTTTAAATAAATAATAAAGGCCGACCTTTCAATCCAAGCGCTCCATTTGATTTTTAATTAATTAATAATTAATTATTAAATGCCTTTGTTTTTTAATTTAACAAATTCGATTTTTTTACAAGGCAAAAATAATTAATTAATATCTTGCGCAAATTTTAAATGCTAATTTAATTGAATTTTCAAACTTTATCGATTTTAGCATTTAAATAAATTCAAAAATGTTTGAGCGCCCAAAATTTGAAAATGGAAAAGTGCAAACCTCATCGCCCTGGTCCCTGACTGAGGGACAGGAGCGAAATTTCAATTTGGTCTTGATTCTTGTGCTTTTGACGTTCAAAGTCTCCATGCTTACGTTGCAACTGGCGTTTTTGCTATGAATTTCGAACTTGGGTGACTTGACTTTGCAAATGAGTGCCTCTTGAGGTAATATCGCTCTGGTCCCTTGGAGAGGGACAGGAGCGATCCCTATGTTCTTACTTGAAATTCTTCGTTCTTGATTTTAACTCCTCGTTCATTGCCTTCCAAACAACGTTTTAAACCCTTTGCAACTTTGTTTTGACATGATCTTCGAAGGATAACAAGTATTTTAGCAAATATCGCCCTGGTCCCTTGGTGAGGGACAGGAGCGATCTTGGTGTTTCTCTCCTTGATCTCGCTTCTTTAATCGCCAATCCTCTTTATAAGGCGAAAAATAACATCACTTCTTCATTCTACGCTTGTTTCGCTTAACTTCTACAAGGCATATTCGATGTTTAGAAAATTATCGCCCTAGTCCCTTGGTGAGGGACAAGAGCGATCTTAGTGCTCTAGCCAACATTCTTCGTACTTAACCTTTAACTTCTCGTTCATTGCCTTCCAAACGACGATCTTGATCTTGTGCAACCTTGCTTTGACATGCTTTTGAAGGAAAATGAAGGATTTAATGAAAATCGCTCTGGTCCTTGCCTGAAGGACAGGAGCGAACTTCAACGTCTTAAGCTCATGCTTGCTTTCATCAACTTGCTATTGCTTTCATCGTGTAAAATGAAGTCCTTTGGTCCTTCCTGGCCACTTGATACGCGATCAACTTTCAAAATCTAAGCCCTCATGAAAATTTCGCTCTGGTCCCTGCCTGAGGGACAGGAGCGAACTAGGGTATTTAGTGCAAAATCTTCATCATACTAACTTGCAATTATCTTCAAAGTGCAAAACAATATCCTTTACTTTCTTTCAAACATTCAAAATGTGAATAGCAACCCAAATTTAGCCTCATTTGAATACTTTCGCTCTGGTCCCTGCCTGAGGGACAGGAGCGAATTGGGTGTCTTGGTGTAATTCCTTCAACATTGGCGACCTTGGACACTTCGTTCTTCATTGAGATGCCTTAAAACGTCCTCACCACCTTGTACTTCGTCTTGGATTGTCTTGAACTTGGAGGAAAGGCAATATAACCATCATATCGCCCTGGTCCCTGACTGAGGGACAAGAGCGATCTTGCTCTTGTAGGCTTCATCTCACTTTGCTAACTTCAAAAATTATCTTCAATGGTCTTGTAGTGCTCCGCTTCACCCATCCATGCCTTGGAATTTGCTCTTACTTGGCAAGAAATTTGTCTAAGGTAAAAATCGCTCTGGTCCCTGACTGAAGGACAGGAGCGAACTTAGGCATTTGGGTCCTTTGTAGATGTTTGGTAATCTTCAATTTGTCTTCAACGAGTTCAATTCACCTCCTTTCTTGCCTTCAAACATAAAACTTGCTTGATCTTTGCCTAAGACATGCCTTATGAAGAATTTCGCTCTGGTCCCTGGGAGAGGGACGGGAGCTACAATGGATTTCGCCCTAGTCCCTGACTGAGGGACAGGAGCGATCTTGGCATTCTAGTCCACTTTTCTTCATGTTTGGCCTTCAAATTATATTCATCTGGTAAAATGCACTCCCTTGGATCTCTCCAAATCGTCGAGTTGTTAAAATCCTGCAAGGACGAGGTGATGTTTGATTTTAAGCTCCGGTCCTTCACTGAGGGACAGGAGCGATTTTGCTTCCTGAGGCATTTCTGTGTTCGTGAAATTCTTCAATTTATATTCAACGGAAAGATCACGCCTTTCTTTACCATTTCCATTCGAAAAATCATCTTGATCCTGCAGAGATAGTAAGATTTTTGAAAACGAGCTCCGGTCCTTCACTGAGGGACAGGAGCGATTTTGCTCCTACAGGCCAAAATATCATGATTTCACAAGTTTAATCACTTCACAAGGCAAAAACAAATCATTCCCCATGCCCAGGATCAAAAATCAAAAAACTCAAAATTTGGTCAAAATTACTCATTTGGACAAAATTCACAATTTCATCATTCACACTTAGACAAATTAAGACTCTGCACTCAAAATTCCAATTGAAAATAGACCATTCTGGCGAATTCATTCCATTCAAAATTGCATCCTACAAAAGGAAGCTTAAAAAGCTCTCAAGACTGACTGGACTCTAGCCTGAAAAGACAGTAACGGAAACCCTAAGGCTTGACCCTAAATCCAGACAACTAACGAACTACCAAAACCCTAAAAAGCAAAGCGAAAGGCGAGCAAAAACGAGCAGAAAGAGGGGGTCCCCATTTTAAATGGGGCGATGTGTGAAATGGTCACAACAGAAGGGAACACTATAATTAACAATTGATCAGCGAAGCCTGCAAAGAACAATAAGATCTGCAGGCAATGAAAAAGCTGGAACAATCTAAGCAGAGTTGCCGGAAACTCCTTTGTCCCTCCCCGAGAATGCGTTTCCCTGTATCCGTTCCCGTTTCTGAAACGGATACGTATCCGATACAGCCCAGATACACGTCGAATATTGCACCCACGCATGCCCAAAAATCCTAGATTTTTAACCATTCTAAATACTAATGTGATTTGATTTTAAAAAAAATTGACGTGAATCTTCCTAAATTTAATTTTTAAAAACTTCATTAATGCATTTTTTTTTTAAAATGGTATTAACAAAACCTACACCAAATGAGAAAGACAAATGAAATGTGTTTCTATTTCAATGACCCATTTTTTGGGTTATCTTCCAATGCAACTCTTCTATTTTTGCATATTGTAAAATGTTAAATCAACTTATCATTATTTATGTAGAAATTATGTGTCTATGTTGCATTTGAAGTAATGAAAATCTCCTCGAATAACTTAGAAAATTGTGTTAAATATATGTGTACGTGTTTTTTATGAATGACGTGTCCAGCCATATCCATATTGGGGGTCTTAAAAAATAGCCATATCCGTATCCGATACTGTATCCGTGTCCATGCAACTTTGGATCTAAGAGATAAGTTGCAAAGAGAGAGCGGCCAGAAGGGTTGTGAGAAAGGTAAGCACAAGCGAGGAGCCACTAAAACCACGAGCCAAATGTGCACGGATCACCGATATCTACAAACAATCAAGGAGCAACCTGCAACAATAAAGAGATGCCGAGACTCCAAACAGCCAATGATGATGCCCAAGCCAATTTTGAAACCCCTGAATGTGAAAACTTAATAAAAGCCCACACGAGAAGACCACTAGCAATAAGTGAATGCGTCTGCCACAAATGAAATACAAGCTCCCAATATGACCACTAATAGCAAAACACCCAAGCCACGGCAAAACAAATCCATCCAAATATAAGCAGATAAAAAAACTATTGGCATAGGCAAAATTAAAAAAATTCTTTAAAAAAATTTCAAACACCTACAACCGAAAAATCACCAAGAAGAAACCAAAATATGCAGTTAATTTAGCGCAATGAAATGCATCAATTGCAGACCAAAACTTCCTTAAATCTGACCTCAAAAGATTGATGAAAATTCTCATGAACGAATGGAGTTGCTGGATGACGGCTCTAATACCAGGTTGGAGTGATCAACCTCCCAAGAGCAAAAACAGCTATAAACATTTATACAAGAGATATATTTTGGAACCCTTGAATGTGAAAACTTAATAAAAGCCCACACAAGAAGACCACTAGCAATAAGTGAATGTGTCTGCCTCAAATGAAATACAGGCTCCCAATATGACCACTAATAGCAAATCACCCAAGCAGCGGCAAAACAAATCCGTTCAAATATGAGCAGATCAAAAAACTATTTGCGTAGGCGAAATTAAAAAATTTCTTAAAAAAAATTCAAACGCCTACAACCAAAAAATCACCAGGAAGAAACCAAGATATGCGGTTAATTCAGCGCAATGAAATGCACCAATTGCAGACCAAAACTTCCTAAATCTGACCTCAAAATAGAATGATGAAAATTCTCAAGAATGAAAGGAGTTGCTGGATGACGGCTCTAATACCATGTTGGAGTGATCAACCTCCCAAGAGCAAAAACAGCTATAAATCTTCACACAAGAGAGATATATTTCACCAATAGATAAATGAATTGAGATGTTTTGAAGTGTATAAGCGCCTTGCTTATAAAGGCAAATGCGAGAAAAGGAGCACCAATGAGGTGAAAGGGTAGGGAGGGAGTAGGTAACATCCAACTACCCAAGTACAAATACCTATGCACTTAGGAAATATTAAATTAAGACAACTAATACCTAAGTGGAACTTAAGCATAATGAGTAACTAATTAATTTACTCCAACAATTCTCGCCTATGAATGCCACCTCTAGTGTCTTTTTCTTGAACACTTTATGATGAAACCTATTAAGAATATAGAAAGCTACAAGACATGGTTCTTCCCAGAGGCACTTGGGTACATCTAGACCATGGATCATAGATTTGGCTCTCTCTATGATGGACCTATTCTTCTTCTTTGCAACTTCATTTTTTTAAGAGTTGTATGGAACTATAGCACCTTCTTGATTCCTACTTCCCTACCAAAAGAGTCAAACTCCTTGGAGGTATACTCCCCTCCATTTTGAGAATTTAATACCTTAATATTCTTTCTTTTTCATTCTCTATAAGAGGCCTTAAATGCTTGAAACTATCCAAGGCTTCATCCCTGGTCTTCATGAAGTAAATCTAGGATTTCCTTAAGGAATCATCAATAAAAAATACATAGTAAATGCTACCTAATAAAGAAGCTGAAGACATGGGTCCATTTACATCTGAGTGGATTAAATCAAGAATCTATTTTTATCAATGTTTAATGCAAGGAAAAACAACCTTCAAATACTTGTTGAGTGCACAACCCTTGCATATTCTTTTCTTCTCAACATTGAAGTCAAGCATTCCCTACAACACATCCTTCAAGATTGGCAACATTCCATAGTGCAAGGGACCTAATCTTTTGTGCCAAAGCTCAAAAATTTGTCTCTATCATGCACTAGGGCTCTCATAGGATCTCCTTCCAACTTATATAGCTCATCCTCTTAAACAATCTAGCCAACAATGACCAAGATCCATTCACCTCTTCCAAATGAGAACTTGTTGACCATCAAACCCAGCCATACATGTGAGATCTGTCAATAGTGAAACTAAAAGTAGATTCCAACCTATATCGACCATCCTCTTGAAAACTCTAGCTAACAATGACCAAGATCCGCCCCACGTCTTCCAAATGAGAACTTGGTGATCATGTAGCATGGCCACTGCAATTCAAGAAGGAAAATGTAAAACTACAGCAAGCAAATAAGATGGATCAACCTGCCCAGAATTGTGAATGAGCATGCAATGTAATAGGTTTAATGCCAAGAATTTGTCCCAAACCTTGAAATGAGTAATGAGTTTTCCATGAACCCCTGGGCCTACATATATAAAGTGTTCACTTAATAGGAAGGTCCATTAATCCTTAACAAGAGGAAGGGTAGAAAGTTCCTGCAAAAGAAGATTTCAGCCTTGCACCCTTTGTGAAGCAGTTTAAACTCTGAATTCTGTAATGCCATTTTTTCAGTTATACTATTGCAATCTTCCCATCCAATCTAAATTTTGCTTCTGCATATATTGTGTGTTATTTGTTGCTGCTTAATTACACTGCCCTTAGTTGGGTACTCTAACCTTGGCACTGCATCACCAAGGGAATATGAGTTCCTTTAAATAGGATCAACCCCTTTCTTGCAGAGTGGGTAAGAATCTATAAGAACCACTGCAGGTAAGAATCTAAAGGAGAGACTTCTCATATAGGGACTACTGCAGATAAGCACTTCTGCACTGTGCAGGTACCAAAAAAAACAAAAATCCCACTGTGCAGGTACAGATCAATATTTTTTTTATTGCACAGTTGAGACTCAATATATATGTATCCTACTAAAATATTGAGATTGGTGAGGAGTTCCTAATCACAAATAACATCCAATCTAGCGCACAGTATCTAGTCCTTTACAAGCTAATTATCACAAAAAGCATCATTTGTAATTGTCGGATATCAATATCAAATACTCACAGGAACACAAGCACATAAACATTTTTGCCAAAATTTACTTCACCAATCCTCCATTTGATACAAGAGTCTACTATGGCTTTCACAAAACCAAGATTAAAACAATGCAAGTTAATCTTCCCAATGAAAAACTTCAAATTCCAATCCAGAAAGGATTTGACTGGCGTGTATCCTAAACAAAACCAAAAACCTATCAGACTCACTAATTACAAGAATAGCAAAATGTCCAACAAAAACTATAAGTTTAATAAGATTCCCCATTTTCTAGAAAAAGAAGTTCCCTGCCATAATGAGCATTCAATGATGGATAATCCTCCTCTATGTTTACCTCTTCTTCCACTTACCAACCACCCACTCTTCTCCCCATAAATTAAACTCTTCCAAAGTATATCATAACAGCATAGATTCCAGCTCAAGGGCATGCACTATGGCTTCTCCCAAGGCTTAATGTAATGTCCCCTTTGTTGCAAGGTGTGCGCCCTTGGTCTCCTTGTGCTGTGCAGCGCAGAGCTCGGGTTTGTGACATGGCTTAACCGCCTCCTGTGGATTCTATAAGTCTAGTGGTTGTATCGAGCATTAACAGGTCGATCTTTTGGTGCAACGGCAACCACACTTGTAACAAGTGGTATCAGAGCTTGGTCACAGGTTCAAACCCCTCGCTTGCACTAGGAGGGAATTGTTGCAAGGTGTGCACCCTTGGTCTCCTTGTGCTGTGCAGCGCAACGCTCGAATTTGTGACATGGCTTAACCGCCTCCTATGGATTCTATAAGTCTAGTGGTTATATCAGGCATTAATAGGTCGATCTTTTGGTGCAACGGCAACCACACTTGTAACACCCTTTTGGGATATACCTGATTTTTGCCCAAAAATAGCAATTCCAAAAAAAAAAAGGATTTAAAAAGAGTATTCTATAAATAAATTACATAACAGCAAGTAAATTTACAGCAATTTATAATTAATTAACATTATGCAGTATGATCATAAACAATCCCTATTGAAATCCACAACAGCCAATCATATTAGGAATTGATGGGAAAACACTGTAGGACACCCGGAGACTATTCCTCACAACTAAGCCCAAGAACACAGAACGACCAACCAAGTCAATTCAATCCCTTGGCCCACAAGCTAACCAACTTGGGGTGGGCTACTTAATAGAGGGAAGGACGCCGAGATACTAGTTCCTCACAACTAAGCCCAAGAGTGCAGAACGATCAATCAAGTCAATTCAACCCCTTGGCCCACAAGGTAACCAACTTGGGGTGGGCTACTTAATTGAGGGAACTCATACTGCTGCACCTCCCTGCCACGTTTCCTCACTAATCCTAAGATTCTTGACGAATTGGCAATCACTCCCTTGAATAATCTTATTTAAGGATTCTTGAGAGACTTGCTAAAATTATACATGTCTATGTATATTGCTGGTTACTTTCCGGACTTTCCTGAATAAATGGACAATCCTCTTGATTGATCCTTTATTAATGATCTGGATTGCTAATCTGTTCCTATTCCCAATCGATTCCCCTATATATGTCAGCAAAATATAATGTTGCATTCATATGCTCATATCACATTTCCATACATAAACTTACTAAACTCAGGCTGATAATATTAGATCAGATTCTGCTCTTATTCGCCTTATTTTCTGATTTAACTCGGGTCTCATAATTCTTATTCCTCGTTTCTACTTCATCCATTTTTAATCTGATTGCAGATCCTTCACATTTATTTCTGATCTAAATCTGCTCTAGATCTGCTCTAATTCAAATGATTTACATTGTATCCCTTACCTTCCTCCTTATCTCCAACTTGCCCTCCTTTTATACCACATCATACCTCTTCTTTAAGGGAGGCAATCTTTCACAAGAAGTCGATCACCTTTGCAATTAATAATTTTTTTTTTAAAGTCTCAAAGGGGCGACCATATGGAAAGAGATGTCCCTACCAAGGAATGTGCTACAACATGAGGGGGGTCGGCCTTTCATACAAATTAAAATGTAATAATCACTTCTGGGGTCAGCCTCTATTCAAATTAAAATGTAATAAATATTTTGACAATCAGAGCATGGTCAGCCTAAAAGAGAAGTAATTCCTCTCCAAGAAGTCGGCCCAATGATAATAATAATAATTTCATTATTATGTATTGAATTTCAATGCCAAGATAATAAAGTCGACCAAGATTTATATTGAATGCTCTTCACATAGCGTTGTTTACACACGGCAATTTAGGGGCCTTTGGCCTTAATGATTTACTTCAGACTTCTTTTGTAATGGGGGGTCATGACACTTAACAACCGTTGTTCTAACTTATTACCATTGGAATTGTTGGCATCTGCTTGTCAAATTAAGTGCTGAGCATTGAGTACAATGCTAATTCAAGTAAACATCTAAAGAAACCCAATCCAAGAATCCCTCTCTTGAGCAACAAAAATGGATGACAGCAGTAACAATATTCTTTATGGGAAGCACTTTGAATCAAGTTCAGGAGCCCACTCCCTCAACTTGCCAAAGGAAACCCCTGATTTGTCACTGATGACTACATATAATTTTTGAAGGCATGGTATTGATCCATATATTGAAGAGCTTCACCAGACAGAAGGTTTTTTCATGTAAGCCATTAGAGATCACTGTCTACCAGACCAAATTTGACCCTTGAAAACAATAATATACTCTGCTAGAGCATCCATTACTCCAGTAAACAATATTATACTCTTCTAAAGCATTCTTTATTTCTTCTAATTCAGTATGGTTCAGTCAAATGTACTAATGTCCTACTTCATCACTTTTTACTATCTTCTCTGCCCTGTGCCCATAAAGGCCTCTCTAATGGTGGTATAGCAGTGGCTAAGTTCCAGCAGAAACCACCACTTCTGTTGCTTATATGTCTATGCAGGCCATCACTCAAACCCAATTTCACATACAATCAACAAAATATGAAGAATGAGAAACTAAAACTAAAAAATGTTCTAGACATACTCTTATGGGAACCAGGAACTGATGGCATAGTCAGAAACAAAGGAAAGTTATAAAACAGTTCAACTACAAAACATGAAGCAGCATAGTATAATCCACTCAATACTGCAACTACAACTTAGCTGCAAAGCAACAACCAAACTATTTTTAGTCTAGACTCTAAGTAAATGAAAATCTATGCAAGATTATAGCGACCATAAACAATTCAACCTGCAATTTAAAGTTCATTTGACTGTCCTGCATATTTAGAATTCATTTGGCTGTCCTGCATATTTGGAGTTCATTTGCTTGTGCAATGTAGAGAATTATTCACTGAAATAAGAAAAAGTTCCCTAAATTGATCAAACTGATTGAAAGGAATGATTCTTATAGGATAAAGTGATAAACCCTATGAGAAAGTTTCTTGAGAATCTCTCAAAGTTAACAGAAGCATGCTAAAAAGTCTCAAAAAGATCTGCCACTTTTATGGGAACTTGAAGCTAAGAAACTTCAAGTTCAGCTTAACCACTTCTAAATACAAAAGCGTTTTAATCAGTTAAGGTCACAACTAACTAGAATAACCAGAGATGGACCTAAATACACATTGGTTTGGCAGCTCAAAATTGTGAATATGTATAAAAAAACGCTTCAAAACTCAGAGCCAGAAGAGTCTATTGGCTGCCGATTACTATTTATTGTTTCACATATGGGTGTTACTTATGAAGGTGATCTTCAAGTTCACAGAGTCTTTAATTGTGTGGATGTCACCTAATAGCCCCTTTTACATAAAGCTAGAAACTTGATTTAGTGCTAAGTCATTGCTAAGTTTGTAAAAGAAGCTACTTCATAGATTCAAAACAAACATCAAATAGCTGGTGAAGAAAGTTCACTAAATAAGATGGTTTCAAATTTCATTTCTGACAATTTGTGCCAAAAAATGATTTAGACATGAGGCAAGAGTATTGTGTGTCTTTTCAAATAACAGATGCAACTCAACCTGTATGCCAAGTAGAGGGCAAGTAACAAAGCTGTATCTTCAAACAATTCAACGAACCAGCACCTTTCTGACTTTGTTTGATTTGAAAAGATGGTCTGATTTCTCTCTCTATTGGTTACGAAAAAAATTGGTAATGGGTTCGAAATTATAAATTTGAGAGAGCATGCAATGATTATAAATATATACATAATGTCCTCTCTTCAAACAAGTATGCAGCCTCGAGGTTAGAAAACAATGTGCCACTGCAAGAAAAATATAAATGACAGTAACAAATAAACAAGATATAAAGCCAAAAAAGTTCATCAAATAGGAGAGACGCAAGATTCTTAAGAACAAAAAAGAAATTCAAATGAGTTTGCAACCTTAAACAGGAAAGCCATGATTTAATGCAGAAATTCCATGGTTAAATGCATAGGTCATTTGTTATGCACAAATATCTCATTAAACCCATTTTTAAGTGCTCTCCGCACCTGTAACATTGTAAGCTGTGCTGAAAGAGTAGTTGCTTCCGTCTGAAGTGTTTGAACTTTTCTTTCTAGCTCTGATATATAGCGCATCTTCCTCTCTTTTGATCGAACGGCTGATTGTCGATTTGCCAATATCCTGAGTGGAAATTAAATCCAAAATTTATTTTTAAAAAAGAATATTCTGCACCAAAAAATATGCTTAAAATAAGGAAATCTTGCATTGGAGTTGGACCAATAGTGCATTGGAACAATAAACAACGCTGCAAATGCTTTGCAACAAAGTTATGTGCATTCCAAGAAAACAAATATAGAAGGAAATAATTCTTCTATTCACTATCTTTCCGAATTCATATACATGAGGATAGACTTGCTGGCTTGGTATGCAAAATCTAAACCTCACTAAATGCTTCGAGAAGGATTGGTCAACATCGAGCCTGCAGAAATTCTTTTCACTGGGATTCCAACTAAAAAGTGGAGAGTTAACAGTGTTAGAAGCATACCTTTTAGCACGTTTGGGATCAAGTAGTGCAAGTTCTGCAAGTTTATTTGCAGCCATTGCTTTCTTTGTCTCAAATGACTCTGAGGACAGACGATCAGTTTGCAAGGAAGTTGAACCGTCCATGGAATTGCTATGACGATGACGAGGACGACTAGGCCCTGAAGAGCCAAGATTCCCTTGTGTTCCCCCCAAGTTGCCTTCAAATCCTGAAAACGCAGCATCAACAGAAAGACTTCTTGAATGATGTGGAACAGGATTATTATAAGTGCTAGAGGAAGGCTTAAATTCTTCTTGTGCTGCCGGTGGTCCTGCTGCAGAATTGGATGGCTCTCCTAAAGAGTTGAGTTTCTCCAAGTCCATGTACATGGAAATTAAATCCTCTGCACCATCATCAGATAGATTGGGTGCATCAAAACCAGTGAAACCAAGATCAGCGTCAAACATAATATCGTCTGGCAATCGAAAGCCAATATCAGATTGAGCCCTACGATGCCCTCCTCTCCGAGGGGGAACCTCCGGCATCTGATTCACATCCGTGCTGAATTGCTGCATTGAACCTAAAGTCCTCGCGGGCACCGTTACTGATGAGTTCACTGGCTCTTGCATACACACGTCCATGGACGTTGAATTAGCAGAGGAGTCCGACAGAGCTGGGGTTGCTTCTCTTTTTATTGTGAATGCATTGCTGGGGGATGGATACCCTACATACCTGGATTGTTGAATCTGCTGTGGCTGAGAGGGGTTGATGGGTGAATTAACTGTTGATTTTTTGGGTCCATTGGTGGTAGCTATATCCATTTGCAAACGCTCTACAAATGCCTCGTATCCACCTCCTAACCCTTCCATTTGAGGACAGTTTCTGTTTATGGGCGTAGCAGAATTGAACACTCGACCTACTGATTGTTCCAAGTCAACACAGGTTCTGCTTGCTAGAGTGAGGACTATCACAAAATTATTCTACTCTCTGAAACAATTTGTAACATCTGGAATCTGGCATCTGAAACAGAATTGAACACTTATACCTGCTATTGTTTGAGCTTAGCTTTTGGGTGAGACGGAGGAATTTTTATTGACCTACTCTAACGTCTAAAACGACTTCTGACATGTGGCGTCGAAGACAAATTGAACAGCAGGACTG
Organism: Cryptomeria japonica; assembly: GCF_030272615.1. Lineage (NCBI taxonomy): Eukaryota > Viridiplantae > Streptophyta > Pinopsida > Cupressales > Cupressaceae > Cryptomeria > Cryptomeria japonica. Next base: position 312,293,247 of record NC_081408.1, read on the forward strand.
AAATTTATCTACCCTAGCCCAAAAAAAAATGTAAGACTTTTAAACTGAGCAACAAACCACTTGGTAGCCAATTCTAAAATCTAAACAATTTGTGGGTATGTAGGGAACTGAGCGAGAAACCTAGGTTGATCTGCTCTGAGGAGAAAATTTACCAGTTAACTACTTATTTTCTTAGCCAAACGTCTGAAACAACTTGTGGGTATATAGGAAATGAAACAGCAGACCTGATTTGTAGACTCTATTTAATCTTTATTAAGAAAATTACCCCCTCTGTAAACAAATGCAATCCTGGCGTAAACATGTTCTTCCAGATCTCGAGATCTTCATTCACATCGAAACATATCAGGTTTTGCCAGCGCTGAAAAGGAGGTAGTTGCAAGTAGCAAGTCCGTAAACCTGAGATTTCGTGCCCAGAAAAAAATCCGTCAACATCTTTTGAAAGACCATAGAAGCTGCATGATTTTGCTTTGAAATGATAACTCTGAAACCGTTAAAAAAAAGTTCTAGTGGTAGTCATTTTACAATTTTTGCATTCTCCAAAAAAGTCCCAAAATCCTTCAGAATCATCATCAAGTCAAACTCGCCGGATATGACAGGGGATTACCACAACAAACTTTTATCAAAAAGAAATTTGTCTGAATTTTAGGTTATAATTTTATATTTTCAAGCACATGAAGCCAGGGAAGCCACATGGAGGGGAACTGCTACGACTTACCGACCACCTCTTAAGTTGTTCGCCTCTTTATAATTTTATAAAGAAACAAACTTTTTTTTTAAGGTTGAAGGAAGGTGAAAAAGGGCACAAAAGAAATGGGAGGAAGAATTTGTGTCTTTTGTACAAGTCTTGTCATTACAATTAGTAAATATTCTATTTTAGATTTTAAAGTTTACAATGACATGTAAATTAATTATACTTACATTTTAGTAATGATGTTTTTTACAATATTTATTTAAAGAGATGATTGAGATTAAGGGAGAGTTCATCATCAAATTAAATAATTTGATAGCAACATTTCAAAAAATATTGTAATAGGATATGCTATCATATATGTTATTTTTTATTTCATGAATATTTAAATATAGTAATTTATAGGTCCAAGGTTCAACTCTCGTCGGTTAGGTTTACCTAGCGGATGGGTTATTTGAGCTCACTCAATCATCCATCAAGGTATTCATGCCTTAGCTTGCCCCCTCCATACCCCAAAACTCGGCAAAAAGTAAGACCGATGCATGGTGTGGCTAGGTTGCTATGCTATCTCATAATATCAAAAAAAAAAAAAAAAAAGTATCTTAGTCAAAATAAATATTTACAATGTGATGGAATTTTAGGATAAAAGATAGTCGATCATATTCACATTTGAAATACTAGTACACAACTTAATACAAATAGTCATGCTAAAGTGTGGCAAACAAGGGTAATCATTCCTAGGTACAATCAATAGAAAGTGCACATTGAGTAGATATAGAGCCACACGCTCATCTTAGTTGTCATTATGATCATGCAACTCTAAGGAGACTAAAACACCCCAACTAAAAGTATGATTTATAGTCAGCAATATAGTAACAATCTATAGTGAGGATGGTCTAAAATCTTAGAAAGGGATTTTTCAAAAAATATATATAGGTATAGGTAAAGTATACGACTTTTTTCTAATTATCATCTAATATGTCACGCGTATTAATACACAGGAACTCATTCAATATCAATGTGATTCATAGAAGCTTCTTTATCAACTTATGTCTAAGAGAGCTCATCTTGGGAAATGGAGATCGTTTGGAGTATGGATGGTATCAACATAAATTTTGTGATCATGAATGGGATAGAGTTGGATGAAGGGGTCATTTTGTATTTCTTCATCATATGTGGGATCTTGATAGATTATCTAGAATTTCACAATCATATATGGGATCTTGATCAAAGATCAAATTAATTTGAATGTTATGATCATCTATGGGAGATTCTTTGCTTGACTTTGGATTTTGGTACAAGAATAATGAATTTTGGATAGGAAGCTCTCAAGTGAGATTTACAAGTGTAGGGAATAATAATGTTTAATCCTAAATTTCTTTTTCATGGATAGGATCTTGATTTAGGATAGGATGCATCTGGACATGTTTTTGAGCAAGTTATTGGCACACATAAAATTCACTTAGATGATATGCACTTGAAGATTAGTGTTGTGCACTACAAATGATTAATATGTGAAAGGAATCTTTGAGTTGTGCACATGGATTAGATGAGGAATGAATACTAGACTTAATGGATTTAAAGTGTGTGAGAAGTTTGGGATTGATGATTGTGGAGTCAACAATGTGTATTGATGGTGTAGAATTAATGATATGGCTAGAGGACATAACTTTTGGGGGGGATTTGAGCTTAACATCCTTTTTCTATCAGTCCTTAGAGAAAATCCTTAAAGTTATCTTTATTGAATGAATTTATCGATTAGGATGGAGTGATTGAAATGGTTTAGAGGATGAAGGATTGGGTTAGGAGGTGGAGGCTACAAGGAATTCTTATGTCAATGATGGGAACAATGATTTATGATATGTATGGGAAAGAGGTATTTATGGGAGATGATTTGGTGTTAAAGAAAGTATTGTATGAAAGATGGTACCCCTTGTCAAAGGTAGGAGAAGAATAAATAATGAATATTTATTGATGATTAGGGATATAGAGCTTGTATGATTGGTTCTTAGTATTGAGGATTGATGGATGGGTGATTGAAGCTTGGGGATTCTTTGGTGTTGAGGGTAGATAGATGGGTGCTTGAATTTTATGGCAATATAGCTTAAGGTCATAAAATATAAGGATTGAAGGTATTCATCTTGATCCATAAGACTCGCAATCATCATATGGATCATATTATTGATGACTAACAATTTTATTATAATTATCATCATCAAACTTAGGTTGGATTACATGCTTTTATTTCTTATTTACAACCTCATGATTGGTTTCTTGAGATTTGACTTTGGGTATAATGGTTATAGACAATAAAAGTATTTTCATCTCAAGGGCCATATTCTAGTCGATCAACAAGGCTAATTTCATTATAACAATCAAAGAAAGAGTTTTATGATTAATAGGGAAGTCATAAAGGTTAAAAAGAAGCATGGTTATGATTTTGGATTGGGATGGATAGTGGGATGATTCAAATTTGGTTGGATAATTTGGTGGAGTTTAGTATTTGAATACAAAGGATGGTTACTGATGACTGATTTGTAAACCTAAGCAAGTGGTGAAGACAAAAAATTAAAGAATTTTTCTTATTTTTTGGGTTATTTTTTAGTTTTGTATTTTTTGAAAGCTAAGTTAAGAAAGGATAGAAAAAATTTTAAAACTATGGCTTAAAAGGATAAGGTGCCATTTTGGGTTAAATGGGTAGGTTCTAATCTACCAATGAAAACTTAAAAAGATACACGAGCAATCTTAAAATTATTCAAGTGGGATTGTCAATCCTTTTGGGACCACAAATATATTATTTATTGAGTGATGGATAGATAGGTAATGCAAGGTTATGTACCACCTATGCAACCCTTATCTTGGAGGTCAAATCCTTACACAAACTTAGCTCTATCTCCCTACTCTAAAAGCACATTGTGAGTAAGTTCTCAAGCTTAAAAAATATTTGATGCCCCATAAGGAAGGATAGTTCAAGTTCTTAAACTAGGTTATGTAGACATTTAGGGAACCCTTAATATATTGTAAGGGCCTATGCGGCTTAATCCTTGAAATACAAATAATGCCTTTGAAAATTAGGAGAAGAAGGTAACCTAACCTTCTCTTTTACTTTCTCAAAGTATAAATTTATTGGGGGCTTAACTTGAATGGTCCAATTCACTCTTTATACTTTGTTGAAACACTAGAGTTGAGGATGTCTCCTCGATGATGAAATCCAAGATAGATCTGCTAAAGAGGAACGTGGAAAAAGTGTTGCTCTAAATTCTTGTGATTACACAAGCATGCATGAGTAAAGAATACACACTCACTTATAAGTGATTAAAAAACACGGGTTCATTGATTCACCAAATTGAAATGTGAATGTATATTTTAATCCAACAAAGTAATGATTTGAAAAACAGAAAATAGACAAAAAAAAGTAAAAATAAAAATAAATCTATAAGAAAAGTCTTCTTGGGGTCATCATGAAACCCATTAAGTGAAAGTCTTATTAGAGATTTTTTATTTAGCTTTTGAGTATGATGGTTTTTAATATTTTCAAGGTAGTTTTCAAAGATCAAATTCTTAAAGCCGTGATTTGTTGCAATCACAACATATTGGAAATGTAATATAAATCCCTGAAAAAATTAAAACTAAATATTAGCATACAAAAAATAAATTCTGTCAAATGTATTCTTCATGAATTTCTATGCAATATAAAAAATCATCAAACTTCATTTTCATTTACAAAAATTATGTACATTTATAGATTAAAATAAAGTATGACTTTGAAAAATTATATCTAACGATCTAATAACCTACAAACATACCTTATTTATTGCAAATTTATTTGATTCACCTTTCCAACACCTATAAAAAAATTTAAAAAATTGATAGATGACCAAAAAGTTATGCTATTTGACCCATTCATGGGTCTCAAAGGGTTAATCTTGTTGGTAAGAACTTGGGAGATAAGGAAGTGATTTTGTCAAAACCTGAAAGAGGATGGGTTAAGATCAATTTTGATGGGGCCTCATGGGGTAATCCGGGCACTTCTGGAGCGAGATGTGTGGCCTGCGATGATGAAGGGAAGATTCTTTTTAAAGGAGCAAAAAGGTTGCAAGATGAAACTAATAACGAGGCAGAGGTGCAAGCAGCTTTGTTAGCAAATGATTTGGTAGCAAATATGAAGATTTCGAAAGTCCATTTTGAGGGAGATTCATTGTGGTTAATGCAATCATGAAAGGAGTAACCCCGAGTTGGAGACTAAATAAATTTATCACATTAATCTATTCAAAATTAAAATCTTTCCAAGATTTTTGCATCTCGCATGTAAGGAGAAGTGGAAATGTCAATGCTGACGGATTGTCTAACGTGGCATGTGATCTTGCTAAGGGAGAAGTGAGGTGGTGAGATGGTAACGGCGGGACCATTCAATGGAGTTAAGATGTTCTGCCAATACAATATCTTGTCATACTTGAAATGTGTGAAATGCATTTCTTTTCTCTCAGTTCGTGCCTAGGATGACTTGAGCATAACGAGCAATTAATGCTAAATTACTCTTCATTGGCGGTGGGAGTTGGGAGAGCTCCATTTATTGCAAGAATGTGAATTTTTGTTTATTCATTGAGGCAGTCGAGCGGATTTGGTGGTACTGTGGTTTTTGGTGCAAAGTTAGGTGGTTTATGTGGGGGTGCAATATGGAAGCCAACTTCAGACTTAAAACAAATAAACTCATACCTTCTTTTTCGGGGTCGGTTCCTACAAAATGGCTACAAAATATGTTCATTCTGAAGGACCCCCTATTCGTGAGGGTTGTTCAATTGGTCCTTGGTGAGGAGGTGGTTGTTATTGGACATAGATACAAAACAAGGGTGGACATCTACATGTTAATTATGGCATGGGGGATCGATTTTGGTTATCCCTGTGAGGAGGTGAGAAAAGTGATGACGGTGATAGTGCCAAGAGATTATTTGCTCGACATGGAATCTTTGCTGGAATGGGTGGTCTCGAGATGGGGATTTAATGTTTCAAAGGGCATCCTAGAGGAGCACGTTGAGCTCAGAAGCCGACATTTGAAAATTCCCTTTCTGAGACGTCGTGAAGAGGTAAAAGCTAGATTTCGAGATGATTCAAGGAGAGTTCGGGGGGGCCTAACAATATATATTCAAATCATGGAGTTGGAGTCCAGATTATCAGGTAAGCAAAGGAGGAAGTTGGGGTGGTGGAGGAGGTGCAGAGGAGGCGACTGATAAATAGGCACCTTTCGGCGAAAATGGCTAAGCAGAGTTTGTCGCGAGCTAACAAAGCAAATGATGAAGGGAATAGGGTTGGGGGTGTTGTGAGCTCACCGAATGCAGAGGCAAGGAAACAATGATAAAGATGTTGTAGGGTAGGGTACCTCTTGGTGCCATTTCTCTTTTATGTTTATTTGCTTGAAATTATGAAGTTACAGTCAAAACAGTTTGAATAGCTTATGCCAATTTTTGCCTAGCAATATGTATATGCCATTCTTGTACTTGTTTTGTGGGGTAGGGTTTGTACAGATCATTAGTTTATGGATGCATTTTTTTGGGTGGTTTGGAGGTTTTTGTGGGGACTTTTTGGGTGGTTTGAGAGATATATCTTAGATGATGTATTGTTTTAATTTTACACAATAAAACAAAAATATTACCGATCAAAAATTTAAAAATTGTGCTATTTGGATTCAACTATATTATTGTTTGGACTAAAAAGAGGGCATGCATCTTATTTAGATAATTGCACCTTTGTGAATGGAACAATTAACCAATAAATGTAATAAAATTAATTTTTAACAAAATTTTACATGTGAAACAATTAAATTATAGTCTAAAAATATATTTTTATTCAATTGTATGCTTCACCCAAAAAGTGCCTAGTTATAGCTACAAACACTATAGAGTGCAGTTTAGTGATCTCTTGTTCTCATCTACAATATCCAATGTTAATTGTGGTAATATGGTAATCTTCTATCCTAATTTCTATGGCATCTTTATTTGCTACTTGTAATGCCCCTCCCTTGGTCAAACTATGTTTAACCTAGCTTAACTTTGATTGATTTCTCCTGTTGTTTTTGTGACTAGGTGACACTCTCTAATGCAATGACTTTTATCATGATTCTATGATATGATGTTGGCTATGCATTTTATCTTTATGGATGTTTAAATGTTAGATTGTATGGTTTTAAGTATTGACCTTGGACTGACATATCAACTTTATGTATATATCTCATGTTCATTTTCTTGTATGGGGTGCGAGGAGAATGTCTTTTGTCACCAACTTCCTGGGACACAAAATGTCACAACTCTCCTCCACCGATGTGCTTGTATATGTTGGGGAAATATATGTGTGTTTTCTTTGTGATGCAGTTGCAGGTACCAAACATCGACTTTGCCCGAATCTTCAGGTCTGAGCATGCTCTATGACCCAATGGTAAAGTGGAAAAATGGAGTTATCAGTCGGATCCTATTATACCATTGTTAATATGGAATGATACCTATGTCAGGTGACCTTGTTTTGTTGGCTCGTGGTTGTAACGCCCCACTATGAGACCCAAAGGACTCAAACAAATTAAACAATAATAAAATGCGAATAATTTTTTGTATAAATTAAATCACACAAATGCAAAGAGTAACATGATATAACAAGATAAAGATAAGATTAACACGAACTAACTAGCAAGAGTCCTCAAGGCCCCACAACAATGTTACTCGAGCTTAACATAACATACTATAACACAAGAGGAAATTCTACAGCAAGATAACTCTGTCTGATACATGGATCATGATACATAATACATTGCCATGAGAATATACATAAGATCATCATTTTCATTACAAGGTATCCATAAGGATATAATCTCCATGAGTACAACAATGGAGTGAATACATAAATTTGGTACATAATGAAGATCTTCAATCTCCTCACGAGCCATCCCGATCATGATGCAAGATGATCCAAAACCCAATGGGTGCGAAAAGCACTCCAACCAACTATATGTTACCATAAGGTCCACCCCCCATGCTAGAAGGTATCAACCAGACCCAAGAGATGAAAGGAAGAACAAGGTGATAAAAGGACTCACACGAGACTCACAAGGTTACAATCACAAGAAACCCACACAAGTACAAAAACCAACTTTCAAAGTCCTGAGCAATCCATGGAAGGATAAAAAAAACATAAGTTACCACTAGGTATGAAATAGGGAAGAGTGTCATCACTAGGTTGTCATGATTTACCCTCGTAGGTCTTCACTAGGTCTCGATCCCCATCCTGGGTTACCCTGGTGACCTCTCCCAAGCCCCAGCCCCCATACCAACACTAGTGGACCACACCAACCTTTCAAAAGGAAAAGATTGGTGAAAGCCATTCCAGACCCTTCTCTACTTACCTCAGCCCTAGACAAGCACCTGAGCATAAGGGAGGCAATAAAATTTAATCTTTATTAATGTGAACTAACTACCCACCCAAGTTCATTATTTAGTATTTTCACTTGATTACAAAGCTCCCACTAAGTTACCCTAGTGACCACTTTGGGTCCCGGACCCTAATGAAAGCCACTCCCCCTTCATTGCACCTAGGAAAACCAAGCAATACCCAAGATCAAACTGGAAATCACAGGATGGTAAAACACCAAAATACCATAGCAAGGCTTGACTCTCTTTCTAGAATAAGATAACATACATGAAGTATTCAAAGTAGGCTAGGAAAACACCATCCAACATCATAAACATTCAAGACTTGACATTTGTCATCAAAAGAGAAGCATGATTATACAACAAAGGATACATAAACTCCCTCCCCTACCATCTAGAATACAAATACATAAAACAACATATCCAAGTATCCAACTATGATAGACAAGATCCATATGCAAATACAAGGACTCATAACGCCAATCGTAAGAAGGTCCAAACATAATAAAACACCAAAGGGGCCATAATACCATCTTTACATCAATTAATACAACTTAACATTAAATTAAATAACCCAAAATCTATAACTTTATAACTCATTTTATTCCCAATAATATGCTCCATAAAACTGACATTTCATTATTCAGTCATTTATGATAACATAGTACATTATTGCAAGTTGACTATCATGATTTTGATCAGCAACAACTAAAGGAAAGAATCCAGAGTTCAAATGATAAAGTATACAAATAAATAATCCTAACCGAACTTAACCACAAGAGTGATTAAATTACATGAAATAACATATGTTTATATCTAAAAACATTTACTTTTCTCGAAAATATACCTAGTTTCCGAATATGTCTATGTTTGACAAAATACATATATTTATATTACGCAAAACATAACTCCATTTCCAAATCTATTAATATTAATCTAATTATATCTAATTTAACCTTTTTATAACTATCTAACTATATTTATCCAAAAAACACCCTTTTATCAAAATTACTATCTTATAAAAAAAAAACTATATTTTTCCAATTTAGAAATCTATATATGTATTTGTCTTCTTATTTAACCAACATCAATACACATGAACCCACATTAAAATTCAAAATGGATAATAACATTTGCCAAGTTAATTTGTTTTTTTTTAAATGATTTAGCAATTGTTTAAAAAATTTATTTGCAGAACAAGTGTCGAGTGGAGATTACCATTGTGGGGGTGTGGGTGCTCACAGTGGGTGGGGTTGGGGGGGTGCTCCCTCCACCGTGGGTGCCACGGTGGGTGGGGGTTCTCCCTCCACCGTGGGTGCCATGGTGGGTGGGGGTTCCCACCACTGTGGGTGTCCACGATGGATGGGGAAATACCCCACCGCCGTGGGAGCCCGTGGCTCCCCAAATCAACAAAAACAGGCACCCAAATAAAGAAATTAAAATCACAGAATACTCGCAGACAAAGAAAAAAATCGTGAATAACATTTTGTGAATAATTGTAAATATACAAATATGTGTGTGTGTGTGTGTGTGTGTGTGTGTGTATATCTATATATGTACATGTATATATACATATATATACATATATGTACATATACATATATATATGTATATATATATATGTATGTATATATGTATATACATATATACATATGTATATATATATATATGTATATACATATATGTATACATATATACATATGTATATACATATGTATATATGTATACATATATATATACATATATACATACATATATATATGTATACATATATGTATATATGTATATATATATATACATGTATATATATATGTATATACATACATGTATATATATACATATGTATATATATACATATGTATATATATACATATGTATGTATATATGTATATATATGTGTATATATACATATGTATATATATACATGTATGTATATACATATATATATATATATACATGTATATGTATATACATATATATATACATGTATATATATATATGTATACAGATATATATATACATATGTATATACATATATGTATACATATATATATATCTATATATGTGCATATATGTATATATATGTATATATATATCTGTATATATATATATATATATGTATATATATATATATGTGTGTGTGTGTACATATATGTATATATACATATATATGTATATATATGTATATATACATATATATGTATATATACATATATGTACACACACACATATATATATATATATATGTGTGTGTACATATATGTATATATACATATATATACATATATGTATATATAAATATATATATATATGTGTGTGTGTGTGTGTGTATATGTATATGTATGTACATATACACACACACACACACATATATCAAACAAACTGATAGGGATACACAAAAAATTACCTTGGAAGATTTTTTTTTAACTTTTCAAAATCATAAATCCAATGCACAAATTCACCAAAAATAAGATCTAATCCCCAAATTTTAAAAGAAATTTTAGATCATACAAGAATTAAAAAACAAGATCACATTTGAATCTCTCCCAGAAATCAATTAAACCTGGAATCATCATTTGGAAAAAAAAACATAAATCCCTATTGATTTCAAAACAAAAATTCCAAATTTCTTTCAAAAACCTCAAATGAAATGCTCAAGGAAAAAAGAGATCAAATTTCTCACCTCCAATGCTATTCTAGAACAATACAGTAATAGAACAAAATCCCCAAAATGAAATCCATAGCTTCACCAAATCTAGCCAACAAGATCCAGAAAGCTCCAAGAAAGAAACTTCCAACTCCTTTTCTTGAATTTTTTTTCCCAATTTCTTTCTTTCCAATCTGATTTTTTCCAATATTCATTTCAAAACCCATTCCCAAAAAATATTCATGCACACCAAAAGTCTTCATGGCAAGAGCCTCCCATATTTTCCCAAAAAGCAAATATAATAATTTTGGGAAATGTAACTCCCCAATGCATGAGAGAACTTTTTTTTTTAATTAATTTTGCTCATTAATTACTTTTGTAACTTCCCCTCATGCAAATATAATTTGAAAATAATTAAATAGAAATTACTTTTTAATAGATTATTTTATGAGCATAAATAAAATACCAAATAATCATTTTCAAAATAGCTAAATAAGTTAAACCTTCTAATTCCACAAACTAAATTAATATATTGATGCAATAATTTTTAATTTTATTAATTAATTAATCCTTAATATTTAATCACCTTTAAAATATTAATATTAATACTTCCTTGCTAATAAAACATTAACTAAACACAAGGGTAAGGGACTGAGACTAACAATGTGAAAAGCCAACAGGACTAACATAAATATGACCAACAAACAATGAATAAGGGTACCTGGCAGGAAACTCGTTCCATAGGAACGATGGTTATGACTAAGGTCTGACTGATATCTCTAGTTTCCACTTTACCATTGGGTTGGAGAGTGTAATGCCCCTCTCTGACCTGGTTGGTGCGGTACCCGTGATAGGTTCATTGAGGCCCTTGAAGGATGTTCAGGATTTCGATTAGGACGTTAGACATTATGAGGGCTCATGTTATCTATTGGTTGCATGAATGATGGTGTAGAGTTTCCCCTTGAGCAGATCCTTGTTTCATTTTTGACAGACTTTATCGGATTTCCTATTTTTGTATGATGGATATGATTAGACATGTATGATGTTTAGATTGATTATGGGTTCTCACATTGCTCAAATGATGATGCTGGATGACAGACATTACATGATTTCATGATATTTGATTTTCTAGACTTTGCTCATGAGTAGTTATGATTTTATGTGATTATGATTTGGTATGTGGATTATGATATGATTGATGCATAGATGGTTAACGACAGTATCTTGTTATCATGTGCTTGATAGAATTTATGGATTATGCTTTATTATGAAATAGATTTACTAACCCCAATTTGATTTACATATCACGCGATGCTTCATGAGTTGTGTGTGTGTCTTCTATATGGATACTGTTTGACTGTCTGTGTGGGGGAAATCAACACCACATCACTCATTGCGAGCGAGATGTGTCATTGTGAAATCCCTCCACTTGTCTGCTATGTATGGATACATGTATATGTATATGTATATATATGCACATGTATCATTTGTGGTTGCAGGTTTGCAGGTACTAAGGCATTTATTCCTCTCAGGCAACCGGGTGCGAGCTCCCCTGGCTTAACAGGTGCGAGCATGCCTCTTCCCAATGGGATATATGGTCAGAGATTTCATTATCCCCTACTCACACACTAGGTCTGGTTGGCCACTAGTATTGTCATCGGCCTTGGCAAGTTTCGCCATTTTGTCATGTCATCTCGGTATGTGAGTATGTTGTATGGTGAGTTGTGCGTTTGATTATGTTTACTCAGATTTCCTTAATAATGTCTACCTTGATTTATTTAATAATGAGTATTTTGATTTACTAATATTCGATATTTGCATAATCCTTCATTACCTTGTTATTTGTGCTTTGAGTTTAATTTAATGTTATTTTGAATTATTGCGATTTAGCGGTTTTTTATTGTGGCAACTAATAACTATTTGAATTATTTCGCCCAAGTACTTACTTGATTTTGGAAATAATTAATATATTTTAAATAATAAAGTAATAAGGGTGAATAGTGGATAATTCCCTCTTTTATATTTGTTCTTATATTTATTTTTATATCTACTCCTATATTCGCTTTTATATTATTATTTAACGGTTGCATGTTATATTACGTCTCCAATTTGAAATAATGAAAAAAAATAAGCTCATATATGTTTTATGGTTTTTTTTTTTAGAGGAATTCCCTTCAAATGATATTGGGGAAAAACAATTTCAGTAATAAGAATAATAATAATGTTAGGACTTGGAGGCAACTGAGAGGGGGGGTGGGGGGGTGGGCGTGGGGCGGTGAATCAGTTGTCTATTTATTTCAACCCAAATATAACTTAATCAAACTTGATACTTAATATTGGTAAACCAAAATTAATGTTGGTTGATAGATTAGTAGTTAATATTAATACCGGTGAAACTCAATGCATAGAACAGAAAGAGAAACAACATCCACAACACATAACATAGAGATTTGTACGTGGAAACCCTGTAAGGGGAAAAACCACAGTGGGAAACCTTACCCACAATCAGATGATACTACTACAGATAGTATGTGTATACAAATGGGGTCTACACATGTAGAAAAGCCAAGTGCCTAGAGCTCATTGCTCAAACACAAAATGATACAGAGCATCATGGACCCTCCCACGATTACATTGCAACTTATCATTCTTTCTTCTTCAAAAACTCAACTCTTCTTGTTTCACCTTCCTTCACTAGGCTTCACCTCACCAACTTGTTCCAACACTTCCTAGGGTCTCAACATAACCTATTCCACTTTAACCAATAGGCTTCACTCACCCTATCAACTAGTTCTCTCTCAAACCCTTACCCGTGTCCCTAAATAGGTCAATCCCTAGTAGCCCTGTTCAACAAGTATTCTGACATTTACTCAAAATAATTTGAAAACAATTAAAAAATAAATTGCATATCTGGATACCCTTTTGGAATTTACCTAACATATGTTAAAATAAACTATGGTTCTTTTGGAGGAAATACTCAGACCAGCACCCTGCTACACACCAACTAGGCCCAATTAGCCCTCTTTTCCAAAGAAAGTACCAACAAATGATATGAAAACAACACAAAACCCAAAAAAAGTCTTGAAAAATGTTCCAAAACCGTATATTTTCTAGGTTTCAAGACAATACACAATCATTTGATAGGTTAGATACTGAACCCCCCTTTTTAGGCCTAAACAACTAGGGCCTCCTTGTTCAAACCCCAAAACTCACTTCCAGATCTTGAAACTTGGTATTAACCATTAATTTACCATCCCCTAACACTGTTTCACATAAAAACACTGCCTCCTTAAGGTAGATCTTTTGTTGCTATACTCATGCCTCCATTTTCATGCTTTTCTTCACTCAATCTCTTACCCTAGGGTATCAACACTTCATCTCCATGTTATTCCCTGCACATGTAAGGTTATAGAGACATATAATACAATATTTGTGACCCATTCCATAATAAACATCAACCACATAAAGTGGAACGGGTCACATTTGCATTGTGACTCTCAAAACTTCCCAAAAACAATCACCTACAGCAGATTTTAGGACAACAAATAGAAGTATATCAGATTTGAATATAAAACCTTCAATAACAGTATCAAATGATATTAAAAACACTCCTCTACATTGCCAAATCCATTTCCAATAAAAAATGAAGCAAAGAATAAGAGTTTCAAACCAATAAAGTGCAGATTTTAGACCAAAATTGCAAGGAAAACTTTGTATTTTTATTGCCAAACCCCAAATTCTTACAATGCCAAGAAAATCCGACCCTCTACCTCTCATTTTGGATCATAAAAAACATATTTAAACCTCTTACCTTCATGGAAACTGAAAACCAACTCTTAACCACCCATACAACCACTTTTGGGTGTTTACAACTTTAATTTATTGTCAAATTGACACTTTTAGTTGTCAATTGACAAGTTTCTAAGTTTTTTGCATATTGACACTTTCTAATCAAATTTATTACATTAATATGGTCACACAAGACCTTATGAAACTTAAAATTCTCATTAAAAACTTATTCTACCCATTGGACCCCATTACATTACTCATTTTGACATTATTTGGCCAACATGGCAATTTTGACAACTTATTACAAAATGAATCATTACATGAGTTTGATGACTCCAAATGGAATTATTATCCGTGTTTAAAATATCAAATGGTCATTTTAACCTCATAGAATTAATTATCTCATAAATCTTCATTATGGCCTCATGGTGGCCAATCTTGTCTTGGGTGCTCCTGCACCATACTCCCCGCCTCAAAAGTTTCCAAGTCTCTTGGAAATGGTGTACCTGTAAAACAAACAAACATAAAACCTACACCATCTTGCCCTTTTAGTGTTCTCATCTTCACCTTGGGTTTGTATTTATCATTCTCTTGACTTCCCATCCATTCTTTATCTCTTGTACCCCTCATTGTTGCTTTTTCCTCTTGAATCTTATCCTCCATGCTCTGATTTGGCTGCTCCCATCTGCTCTCTATCTGACCTACATCTCCACATATGCCAAAACATCTGATACTCTAACTCTTTCCCTTCATCTTCACTCTTGGTTTCCTATTCATTAGCAAAATCA
This sequence comes from Cryptomeria japonica, assembly GCF_030272615.1. NCBI lineage: Eukaryota > Viridiplantae > Streptophyta > Pinopsida > Cupressales > Cupressaceae > Cryptomeria > Cryptomeria japonica. The sequence goes on from NC_081408.1 coordinate 312,308,571, forward strand.
ACAAAATCAAGAAGCAATAGCATGCCCCTTCCACCATCTGACTTCTACCAACATCCATCATCTTCACCATGTTTGGAATCTTTGTCACAATAGCATACATCTACAAAAAAGTCAGACTTACCACCCAAAGACAACTCATAGTCTTATCATCAACATATTTCATCTCTATGCTAGGAGAACTCACACTTTCTCTAGCCTTCTCATGGCCCATCATCATCTTATCAACTAACTCAACTTCCTTTACCAACTCATTCCTCATCTCATGTCATTCCTCTTGGCATACGAACTCTCTATCCAACTTCAAGGCTATATCATTAGCCTCACAATTCACTATCATAGGGGTACTTTGTTGCACTATACCATTTACTCCATTCAAGGGACATTCCATTGTCCCAATCAAAATCACTTTTGCATACTCAAGCCCTTCAAGACTTGAACCCTTGTTGTTATCACCAGCATCTCTATCATCTACCTCTTTATCAACTCTTTGAACCTCTTTGTCATTGGGTTCATCTTCCCCCTCACAAAATAATTGCTACTCTTTCTCAAGGATTGCTTCCTTGTTCTCCTTCACCTCATACCTTCTCTTTGCATCTTCTTCCTGTAACTTAGACTCTACGTTGTCTTCTTCAAGCCTAGAAGTGGCTTCTATCTCTGTCTTTTTTTTATCCTTATGTTCCTCATGCCTTAGGAACTCTCTTCTTGCAATCAACATTATCCTTGACATTCCCCATGCTGCCTTGTCATCCTGCAATGATGTCATCACAAACTTTTTCCCATCCTTGTTAATAACATATGCATTTTCTCTACCATCATGTAGGGCTTTAACAACAAATTTCCATACTCTACCCAAGATCATATGACAATCAATAAAAGACATAATATCACATAGAATAGTATCATAATATGAACCAATGCTAAAAGAAACATATTCTTTCTCTTTAACATCAACCCATTGATCATTGCTTACCCCATATGCTTTGTAAGGTGACTCAAGAGGTGTCCTTGGCAAGTTCAACTTCTAAACCATCTCTACTAAGACTATATTTTCAAAAGAACTACTGCTAACAACAACCTTGCATACCTTACCCTTGCATTTCCATTGTGTCCGGAATATAGAGTGCCCCTGAGCATACCTTGCCCTCATTTCTTCATCTTCTTCCATGATTGTTTCCTCTTTTATTTCTCAGTCTTCAATATACAATCTGCAAGGACCTACTACCTAGCTCTGATACCACTATGATGCAGAGCATCATGGACCCTCCCACAATTACATTGCAACTTATCATTCTTTCTTCTTCAAAAACTCAACTCTTCTTGTTTCACCTTCCTTCACTAGGCTTCACCTCACCAACTTGTTCCAACACTTCCTAGGGTCTCAAAATAACCTATTCCACTTTAATCAATAGGCTTCACTCACCCTATCAACTGGTTCTCTCTCAAACCCTTACCTGGGTTCCTAAATAGGCCAATCCCTAGTAGCCCTATTCAGTGAGTATTCTGACATTTACTCAAAATAATTTGAAAACACTTGACAAATAAATTTCATATATGGATACCCTTTTGGAAGTTACCTAACATATGTTAACATCAACTATGGCTCTTTTGGACGAAATACTCAGACCAGCACCCTGCTACACACCAACTAGGCCCAATTAGCCCTCTTTTCCAAAGAAGGTACCAACAAACGATATGAAAACAACACAAAACCCAAAAAAAGTCTTGAAAAATGTTCCAAAACCATATATTTTCTAGGTTTCAAGACAATACACAATCATTTGATAGGTTAGATACTAAACCCCCCTTTTTAGACCTAAACAACTAGGGCCCCCTTGTTCAAACCCCAAAACTCACTTCCATATCTTGAAACTTTGTATTCACCATTAATTTACCATCCCCTAACACTATTTCACATAAAAACACCACCTCCTTAAGGTAGATCTTTTGCTGCTATACTCATGCCTCCATTTTCATGCTTTTCTTCACTCAATCTCTTACCCTAGGGTATCAACACTTCATCTCCATGTTATTCCTTGAACATGTAAGGTTATAGAAACATATAATACAATATTCCTAACCCATTCCACAAGAAACAACAACCACATAAAGTGGAATGGTTCACATTTGCATTGTGACTCTCAAAACTTCCCAAAAACAATCACCTACATCAGATTTTAGGACAACAAACAGAAGTATATCAGATTTGAATATAAAACCTTCAATAATAGTATCAAATGATATTAAAAACACTCCTCTACATTTCCAAATCCATTTCCAATAAAAAATGAAGCAAAGAATAAGAGTTTCAAACCAATAAAGTGCAGATTTTAGACCAAAATTGCAAGGAAAACTTTGTATTTTTATTGCCAAACCCCAAATTCTTACAATGCCAAAAAAATATGACCCTCTACCTCTCATTTTGGATCATAACAAACATATTTAAACCTTTTCCCTTCATGGAAAAATAAAAACCAACTCTTAACCACCCATACAACCACTTTTGGGTGTTTACAACTTTAATTTATTGTCAAATTGACACTTTTAGTTGTCAATTGACAAGTTTCTAAGCTTTTTGCATATTGACACTTTCTAATCAACTTTATTACATTAATATGGTCACACAATACCTTATGAAACTTAAAATTCTCATTAAAAACTTATTCTACCCATTGGACCCCATTACATTACTCATTTTGACATTATTTGGCCAACATGGCAATTTTGACAACTTATTACAAAATGAATCATTACATGAGTTTGATGACTCCAAATGGAATTATTATCCATGTTTAAAATATCAAATGGTCATTTTAACCTCATAGAATTAATTATCTCATAAATCTTCATTATGGCCTCATGGTGGCCAATCTTGTCTTGGGTGCTCATGCACCACAAAATAGGAGTCCCACTTACTACAATTGGATGGTTAAATCCAATGATAATGTATTGCTCAAAATAGCATCTTCAATGCTAGATTCAGTACCGGTAAGCTCTGATAATCACCTTCAAACCTTCCTTGAACCTTCTTTATGGTTTTCTCATGTGATCTTCAATATTCGCACATACTATAACCTTGTTTATAATATTCTGCTTCTACTCATACAATATGTCATCTCACAAATGAGACCTTACATATATACCAAAGCCTAAGACCAAATGTGTAGGTCGGCTTACCAAGAATATTACAATTAAATCAATTACAAATAAGTCAAGATGTGATGCATCATGTCGGCTCAATACATTTACAACAATATCCAATTAATTAATCATCTCCATAACGTGTTGTGCTGATGTGGAATAGATAATGCATGTCAGTCCATAACCTAGACCAATTTGTTGGTATCAACAAATATGTCAACCCGATTAGACTAATAACCAAAATACCAAAACCAAGTGTCCAAACCATGTCTTTGACATAACCAAGTGATCTCCAGATGATAACAAGTCATCCTTAGTGTCGGTAAACAATATACTGGTGATTGTGCATAAGTCACTGAACATGTCGGTGAACATAATGTGTCGGTTCAAAATAACCAAAGATCTCCAGAAGGATAAGTGTTGACATCAATGACAAAACTAATGCAACACATCCATAATACCAACCATCTCCCCCTTTGGCATTGATGGCAACACAAGATGGAAAAATATCGAAGTGCCAAAACAGAATGCCAAAAACCAGAAACCAACAATCTCCAGAATAGATCAAAAAAAAAATGCAGAGAGTATATATCTCTCTTCCAAGGATAATGTTTTTCCATAGACATCTCTCCCCCTTTAACATCAAATGCCAAAGCAATATAAATACCAGATACAACCAATTCATAGAACCAATTAAAATAACCAATTGTTATAACCAACTACTCCCCTTGAGAAGTAGCTCTCCTCCATCAAAGACGGAAAAAAAAGTTTCTCTGTTAATTTTGTCGGTTTGATGCCAATCATCAACTTGTCTAAGTCTCTACCGGTGAGGGTATTACCCCAAGCTTCTCTCTGAGATATTCAAAAGTTTCCTTAGGCAAAGGCTTAGTAAAGATATCTGCAATCTGCTCTTTAGTATTCACAGAAACCAATCTCACTTATTTTGCTTCAACATTCTCTTTCAAAAAATTATATTTGATAGAAACATGTTTAGTCTTAGAGTGAAATACCAGATTCTTAGATATATCAATTGCTGCCGAATTATCACAATAAATAATTATAGGTTCTTTGCAATTTACTTTTATGTCCTTCAACATTTACTTAATCCATAATACCTGAGTACAATTAGTTGCTACTACAACATATTCTAATTTTGTTGTTGATAATGATGTGCAACTCTGTTTCTTGCTCAATCAAGAGATCAATCTGCTACCAAGAAAGAATACCCCACCGGTGGTGCTCTTTCTGTCATCTATAGCTCTTGCCCAATTTGCATCGGTGTATGCACATAAATCAAAATTTTCATCTTTAGGATACCATAAACCAAGATTTGATGTACCTTGTAGATACCGAAAAATCCTTTTCACTGCTGATTCATGATTTTTTTTTGGATTACTCTGAAATCTTGAAACAATAAATACTGCATTCATTATATCAGGTCTTGTTTGTGTCAAATACAGTAAACCTCCAATCATAGATTTATATCTTGTCGGATTAACGAGAGCTGAATCACCCTTCAATGTCAATTTATCAGTTGTAGTCATAGGAGTACTTACCAGTTTAGAGTTTTCCATAACAAATTTCTTCAGTAGTTCCTTCAAGTACTTTGTTTGACATATGAATATACCTTTATCAGTCTGTGAAATCTGCAATCCTAAAATTTTTTTTATCTCGCCAATCATAGACATTTCAAATTCTTCCTGCATCTTATTACCAAAGTCTTTACACAATCCATCTTCTCCTCCAAAAATGATATCATCAACAAAAACTTTAATAACCAAGATGTCATCATTAGTTACTTTGAAAGATAAGTTGTTGTCAGTATTACCTTTAGTGTAACCAAGCTTCAAAAGATATTTGTCCAATCTAGCATACCAAGCTCTAGGAGCTTGCTTCAATCCATATAAAGCTTTCCTTAATCTGCAAACCATATCTTTATCATTTGTCAATGAAAATCCATCAGGTTGTTCAATGTAAACTTCCTCTTCAAGATCACCATTCAGAAATGCACTTTTTACATCTATTTGATATACTTTATAGTTCTTGTGTGCTGCAAATGCAAGAAATAATCTGACTACCTCAATTCTAGCTACCGGTGCAAAGGTTTCATTGTAATCAATTCCCTCTTCATTAAGTTTATTTCTGAATACCCATTTAGTTTCAATTACAGTTTTGTCTTTAGGCCGGGGAACCAATGTCCATGTATTGTTCTTTTCAATTTGTTCTAATTCATCTTCCATAGCTTTAATCCAATGTTTATCTTCACATGCCTCAATAACAGATGTTGGTTCAATTTGAGAAATTAAATTTGCCACTTTTCCTCTTGTCATAACACCTTGATACTTATTCCCAATTATTTGACTTTCAGAGTGATTCAATCTTACATACCTAGGTGTGTTCACTTGCTGTTGTTCTTCAGTCACTGTAGAATTTTCTGATGATGTTGGTGTGATTGGATCCACATTTTGTACTGGTGCACTTCGTATAGGTTCATTTATGATTATCTCGACTTTCGGTTCAGAATCCATAGACCTTGAATTTCATCTAAAGTGTTCATCTATCTTCACATTTGCACTCTCAATGATTTTTCGCAATCTCTTATTAAAACATCCTTATGCTTTTCTCTTAGATGAATAACCAAGAAATATTCCTCCATCACTTCTAGGATCAAATTTACTAGTATACTCATCTCTCCTAATATAGCATTTGCTTCCAAATATTTTGAAGTATTTAAGAGTAGGAGTATTACCAAACCATAGTTCATAAGGGGTCTTACTGGTTTCACCTTTGATGTGAACTTTGTTAAAAGTGTAAACCGATGTATTCACTGCTTCTCTCCAATACACATGAGGTATATTTGCTTCTAATATCATGTTTCTTGTTGCATCCAGAATAGTTATGTTCTTCCTTTCCACAACTCCATTTTGTTGAGGTGTCCGAGGTGTTGATAGTTGTCTTCGAATTCCATTCACTTCACAAAATGTATTAAACTCTTTAGATGTAAATTCACCTCCTTGATCTGATCTTAAACATTTGATTTTCTTACCGATTTCATTCTCTACCATTGCCTTGAATAGTTTGTGTAGTCACACAAATCTGTCCATTTTAATTAAATGAATATTTCGTATTTATTTGATTAAAAATCCACTAACCATCAATTAATTAAATTAATATTTAATTAATTCATCCCCAAACATTCTTCTATTAATTAAATAAATTATTCAATTTATTTTAATTAATTCATTAAATCAAATTTCAATCAATTAAATAAATAAAATCTATTTATTTAATTAAATTCCCTTTTCCTCTTTTAAATAAATTAAATAAAACATTTATTTAAATCATTATCCCCACCCCACTTGCATTTTCCTACAAATGCAACTTGCACACATTTATTGAAATAAATGAATTTTTATTTTAAATAAAATCCTATTTTCCCTCACCCACCAAATCCACTTGCAAAATCTAATCCCCTTCTAGATTCTTCTAACCCCTTCCTAATTAGCCTAATCCATCCCCTAATTATTGTCACATTCATAAGCAAAATGGAGTCACTTCTCAAAGTCTAAAAGTCTTTGATAACCATTAAACGCTTTCAACCTTTAACCACTAAATGGCTCAAAGTCTTTGATAACCATTGAAGGCTTCCAACTTTCAACCACTTAATCCCCAAAGTCTCCAATAACCATTAATGGTTAATTCAACCCTCCCACATGGTTAAAACATTTGTTTTGACTCAACCTCTACTCAACCCAAGGGTCTCATCAAGCCTTTAAAGCTTTGACCATGATTATCTCTTAATCATTTGCACAAAGGTTTATCCTTGGATTAACTCTTAATCCAGTGGGTAATCTTAATTTAGACTTGACCCTTAGCCTTTAGATAAACATGAGGTCTTCTCAGGCCTTTAATGCCTCCAACCTCTTCTTTCAACCCAACCCTATGTGGACATTTGTCATCATTTCATTGGTGCCAATTGTGCACATGGATCCCCAACTTTCAAGCTTGACCCTTGATTAAACCCTTCAATCCTGGCCATCCATTGCTCCATTTTTCCTATAAATAGAGCCCATTCCTTCATAATCTAGATCCTGAAAACTTGTATGAATTTAGGCTATAGACATTTTTAGAGAACATTTAGCATAAGCAATCTAACATCTTATCATTTTGGTTAAAATACATCATTTTAGCATTAGTATTAGCTTTTTATTTCACATTTAGAGCTATACTACAATCTCAATCCTCCATAAGCATCCATAGTGCAAAAAGCTGCTGGGAGCTACACTATTTTGGAACTTGGAGAGGAGAGGAACAAGGGAGAAGAAGCTAAAGCCATGCAAAGAGGCAGTTGGAGATGCCTCATAATCTGTGTTTTGTTTATTAGATACATTAGCATGCTTTTAGTGTCTCTTTTGGTATGCCTTCATAGTTTAGTTTTAGATTGATTAACACTAATGTTTTGTGTGTTTTGTGTTCTTTGATCATAGACTAACCTTGTGCCATTTAGGAGGGCATCATTTGGTGAACCCGACGTGAATCGAACACGCAACCTTCTGATATTTTTTTGACAACTAACATATTTTGCTTGTTGAAAGTGCCACACAAGTCGCGCTTCGGCGCTAATGAACACGTTTTAGCGCTATCGAAACAATTTCTTTTAGCGCTATTGTCCCTAAAATAGCGCTATTGAGAAAGTTTTAGCGCTATTGACAACATTCTGGCGCTTTTGTCACAATTCTGGCGCTATTAAAACTCTTCTAGCGCTTTTGACCTCTCGAATTTTTCTATTCTTTCAGCGCTACTGTGTAAATTAGCGCTTCTATAGGCGCAGACTAGCGCTATTGTATAAATTAGCGCTTCTGTCTAAAAAGCAGACTAGCGCTATTGCGACAGAGTGTTGTCCAAGTCGCTTTGTAACCAAAAAATTGAGTATCTTAGGCTTGTGGAAGCCCCCCCATTGAACATTGGTTTTTACTAACTTGTTTTTGGTTCATGCAGGTTAACAACCCAACATAAAAATCACAAAATTTCCATTTAGTGCTTAAAAAGAACTTGAAAAACACAAAAAATATTCATTGCTTTCTAGTTAGGACTCATTTTCTGTTGGTGCTTAAAATTAACAACACAAATCTGATTTCATTGCATCAATTTGGACCTAAAATTTACAATCCACACTTCAAAAATTTGGTGCAAATAAAATATACAATCCACTTGTTTTGATCTTTTTGCAAACAAATTTTTACTTCAAGCAAAACGAGTCTTTCATTAAGTTGACCAGGATTTCCAAAATTTTTAGATTACAACACATTTTGCCATTGAAGTTAAAAAGAACACCATGGCTGTTGGAGCAACATCTCCAAATAGTTAAAATCACATTGCAATGATGGATTAAAAAGAACAAGTGAATTTGGTGTTTGGCACGCTTGTACACAAAAGTCAGTCGAGTGATCCTACTTCTAACACACACTATCCTCTCCCTTGGCTTTCATGGTCCAAGGTGCAAGAGAAAAGTGTTAGTAACACTCAAAATTTTATCTTTTTAAGAGAGGCCTGCCAAGGGATCGATACTCTTGGGAACGACCTCGAGCGGTAAATCCTTCGAGCCGCTATAGAAATCAGGTGAGAGCGAAAGCTGTAGCCTTGGGTATAGCTGTTCCTACAGTGTAACTGGCCGAAAGGACAAATGGGCCCCACCACCAGTTACAAGGCTCTTAAGTGAGTCACTACAGAATGAACTTATGTCCAAAAACATCGAACATGACTAAACACCTTTAAGTAGTAGCCCACCTGTTCTATTGATTGAGGATATTTGAGATATAATTTAGTGCAAGAGCATAGATGGTTTTGCTCCCAAGATACTCACCATACATATTTCCTTGAGTAGAAACATATCTTTTTGAAAAGTCACTTGTGGCTTGATAAAAGTGGTGACTCCCCCATCATAGGGATCATCTATTTGTTATGCTCGTGCAAGACTTAGTATATCACATCCTTACCTGCCACGGCGGGATTCATAAGGTATGTAGTACCAAAGTCGAAGAAATATCAAGATGTGGGCTAAATTTATCACAACTGGCCATTTGACCTTAGGGATAAAGAGTGTTTGAAGTGTATTCGTTTTACAGACCTAGTGCAAATTGAGCCGACTTCAGGCTTTGGAAATACACCTTAAAATACATCTAAAGGAAGGGTCAAAAACAAGTCCAAGGATTGGGTTAATCTAGACCCATACTCATTTGTGCCTTTTTAGGCAACATTCTTGTGTTTGTGTGCTTGCTTTGTTTTCTTGTCAAAGAAAAATCAGAAAATCACTTTCAAAAACAAAGTACTCATCCAACATTTCTAAAAAACAACCAAAAAATACCAAAAACAAAGTGCAAACAACACAAAATCACAACTTTTATGACCATTCTTCACATCTTGCGAAAGAAGAAGTGTCATCAGAATATCAACTTGAAAAGAAGACCATTGAGCTCAAAGGCTTTAATCAAAAGGAGGAAATTCTTCTATATCAATCAACAAATCTTTGTCTCCCATAGAGTCTTTCTACATCACATGCGTCTATACCTTCAAGGTAAAACAAACGAGTTTGATTCAGAATCATTGAACAGCAGAGCTTTTATGCAATATAGAGCTCTGAGTTATCACAAAAATCAAGGAGGAAAGATTAATCCCAATTTCTTCCCAAACATTTGTATCACCTACAACACAGCTCGAGAAGTGCCACCAACGCCTGAAAGGGAAGAAGAAGAGTTTGTCCCATTTGTGACACAAAGTTTTTATTGAAAGTTGAAAAACAAAACATCCAGCATCTTATTCATACATCATCACTTCATCATCAATCCATCCCAAAAACTCTCAAAACATTAAGAGGTTCTTGTCCCAAGATTCCTTTTTAGATATTGCTTGAAATCAAACACATCACATCACTTTTTAGATTGTTTCTACATCTAGGATAAGCTCATCCTAAGAGACACATCTACGCAGGTTAAAACTAGTTCATGAGTGAATCCTCTCATTACTAGGTAGTCCAATCTGTAACACATCTCAGATTTCTCTACACCTTATCACATCAAATCTTATCAAAACAAACAAGCAATTCAAAGAAGGAATTTGGGTTACATCTACCTTAAAGTGCTAGAGATCCACATACAACACAAATCACCAATCATCAATCTTTCATTTCATCAACAACTCATCATCATCTTTGATCAACTTCAACAAAAACTTGTAAACAAAATGGCTCAAACTCGATCACGGTCAAGGCAACGAGAAATAGAAATTGAAGAATAAGAAGACGAAAATCTCAATGAATTTCAAGAAGCACTTGGAGGAAATATAAATGATGAACACCCAAGTACTCCCACTCCTTCAACAATCGAAAGGGTTCAGCATAACCCTCATTTTAACAGATTGTTTGATGAAATACTCAGGAGCAACGCAGATGCTCACTTTTTAAAACTCGCTCAAGAAGGAGCCAAACTCTCCTCTGACTTTGATCTTGCCCAATTAAGACAAGCGTCAGAAAGACAAAGTCGCCATGAGGAAGAAAGAGGTAGAAATCACATCAGATATAACATTCCTCGAGGTAACCCACCACCTCCTCCTCCTAATGAAATGGAGATGTTGCGGCAACAAGTCGAGAATCTCGCCCAACAACTTCATAGTGGTGTTAAGACCAATCAATTCTCACTTAACGACATTTGTCCCTATCCATTTGATAGGAATCTTTATATGCCACCCTTTCCACGCGGGTTCGAAACACCAAAATTCAAAAAATATAGAGGAAAGGGAGATCCCCGCGATCATGTCCGAGAATTTCATTCCGCTTGTCTCGAAGTCGCATATGAAGACACATACTTAATGCGCCTTTTTCCCCAAAGCTTGGGAGGAACAACCACATCATGGTTTTCCCGACTACCAGGTGGCATTAGAACATTTGAGGAACTCATCCAGAAGTTCCTATCTCATTACTCTTATAATATTGAACGCGACATCACCATGGCTGATCTATGCAACACCAAACAAAAACCAGGTGAATTATTCTCAGTATTCCTACAACGATGGCGCCAAATGTCTAGCAGACGTTCTCTTCAGTTACCTGAACGAGAACTAGTGGAAATTTTCATTTCCAACTTAAATGAAGAAATGGAATTTCACTTGGATGTCAAAGACACAGATTCTTTTAACGATATGATCACCAAAGGTATAAAATGTGAAAGGGCACTCATCAAAAAAGGACTCATCAAAATCTTTAATGAACCAAAAGATGGTCCTCGCCCACGCTTCAACAGTGATAAACCAAGCTTCTGGAATAAAAACAAGAATGTCGTCAACGATGGAGTTGTGGATGCTCGGACTATCCAAAATGCACAACCTGTGGTTTGGTTTGCAGGACAAAATCCTCCACCTCAGAATAACACAAATGTTCCTCCTAATCAAGGTCGCATCACATCTCATGATGAACCAAGACCTCGTCCACAAAAACAAAAACACACATACACTCCCTTAGGGGAACCCATTGAAACAGTGTTGCGACAACTCCTCTCTCAAAATTTGGTCACTCTACCTAAGCTATCAAACTATGAGCCTCAGGTCAAACTGGCATGGTGGAGAGATACTGAACATTGTGAGTTCCATCAAGGAAGAGGACACAAGACAAGTAATTGTCACCGATTGAAAGATCTCATTCAGGATCTTATTGACCGAGGAGAAATTGAAATTGAAGGGCATGACCCAAAAACAACCAATAATGATCATCAAATGTTCAAAAATCCACTTCCATCGCAAGATCAAAGGGGTCCTTCGACTTCCAGACGAGGTCCTGATACCACTGATTATACGCAAGCTGCGTATAATTACACTGTCAATCATCTGTATGATGCCAGTGAACAAATTGCAACCATAACCTTCAAAAATCCCACCTCAAATTGCAATGTTGTTACACGTCGTGGCAAGGTCACCATAAAGGCAGCTCCACAAGGCACCACCTCCATCCCAAAGCAGTACAATCTTGTGGAACAATTAGACAAAACCCCTGCGCTTATATCCATTTTAGAGCTTTTGCGCCTATCACCATCTCATAAAACTATCTTGGATCAAGCACTCCAAGAGGCATCAGTTCCTGCAAACCTGAATACGGACCAGTTTCAAGCCATGGTTGGAAATCTAAAGTCATCACCTTGTCTCACTTTTTCCAAAAGTGACAACTCTTCCTTCCAACAACCTCATAATGCTTCGCTACACATTGAAGGCTTTATCAACCAACACAGGATCAAGCGAGTCTTGATCGATAATGGAGCAGGCCTAAACATTTGCACACTACAGTTGGTCACAGCATTGGGATATGCAATAGAATCAGTGGATCCTCGCAAGAAGATCACCATCAAGGCCTATGATGATGCAGAGCGTTCATCCAAAGGAGCTGTGGTACTACCAATCCGAGTGGGCCCTGTGGTAAAGCACATCATCTATCAGGTTCTGGACCTTCCTCTGCCATATAATCTATTATTAGGGAGACCTTGGATACATGCCATGCAAGCTGTTCCATCTACCTACCATCAATGTATCAAGTTCCCACATAATGGTGCAGAGATCACAATCCTGGGCAATGCAAATCCCTTTGCATTTTGTCATAATATCAGCCATCAACTAGAAATTACTGTTCCTAATAATAGGGAAGCCATTTCCTCCACATCATATGTAAGTCCCGCCTCTCTTGCCAGTTCTAACACCCCTATACCCAAGCAAGAAAAGCTAAAGATGAAAGTAGCAGAGGAAGGTCCTGGAGAATACAACTTGAGTCAGCTCTTTTGTGTGGGACAAATGCCCATTTCTCCTAGAACTCATGGTAAACCACAGCAGATACTCCAGCAACCACTAAACATACCAGCATGTGCCTTGATGCCTTTCGTTCTTGGAAAGAGTCAAGAGGAAGAAACACAAGATGAGGACCTAGCGGACTAGATCTATAAAGATCCCATCACCACTGACAAACCGCAAGTTACACTTCCTACGGAACAATATGGCAAAGGCCTCCTCATTATGCAAAGAATGGGATGTGATGGTCAGAGTGCTTTGGGATACTGCAAACAAGGACGACATGAACCTCTGCTGCCAGAATTCAAGCCCAAAGGTAATACAGGCCTAGGTTTTGAAAAAGAGATCCTTCCTAAACTCAGATTCAAAGAAAAACCTAGCAAATCATTTTGTCCGCCTACTGTAAAGAGGACACCTTTCATAATCAAAGCACCATCAAACACTATCCCCACTGCCCCATCGAGGCTCACAAACCCACCACAACCATCTACAAAACCAATCATCCCACCAAACGAACCAGTAATCCCATCAATAACACCAATAGCAGCAGCGACTATATCAGAACCCGCAACAACATCTATGGCACCAGCCATTCCAACAGAAGCCACTGAGGCAACACTGCCGATGCTTCCAGTGACAAATCCTTTAAACCCCATCACGGTTCCTGCAGCACCGATCACTACAAAGATACATAAACCAATCACACCTGCCGTGTTTAACTCTAAAGACATCCCAGTATGGTATAACAATCGGATGCTGGAGAGTGATTCAGAGACCGACTCACATGAATGGGAATTTGATTCTGTACAGCTTAACACTTCAGATGAGGAAGACACATCACCACCTCCACCACGCAAAGACATCCCTGTTTACGGAGAAGCACAGATAAAGACCACCTGGGTACCTGAGCTGGAAACATCTTCCACAGACCCTACGTCTCATCCTACGCCTGATTCTGACAGGGAGAGTATCATCAACGACCTTCACCACACTGTCTTAACCCTCACTGATACCTCTAACGAACTTAACCTAATCGATGAAGTAATGCCCATTATCCACCCTGAACTCATCGAATGGAACCAATCAAATCCCCCATGTCTTGACCTCTTCCAGAACGATGAGGCTATCATTGAATTTTTGGAATTACGGGATAATCTACCAAGCGAGGATCACAAAGCTGGATTTTCCATTGAACTTAATAGCGCAGCATACTTCGGGGCGGATGCCAAACCTTTCAGCTGCAAAAATATAACAATAAAACATGGATCTTCCAGTGAAAACCACACTGTGGCACTGTTTGATCCGACAAAAGTAAAAAGAAAGAGCGTATCCAATGGTGAAAACCTCTCTGAGGCACCTGAGGATGAAGGGTTTGACATTCTCCCTGCTAATGCACAACAGGAACGATCAACGATTCTCATCGAGGAAACCAAAGAATACAATGTGGGGACTCCTAAAAATCCTCATATCATACATCTGGCATCTCTTCTCACTCCAGAGGAACAGCCTAAATTTATAGAGTTCTTCCAGAAGCGTCAGATCAACTTCGCATGGTCATATGCAGACATGCCTGGGCTTGATCCTGATTTAGTCATGCATCACCTCACCGTCGCAGAAGGAGCCAAACCTGTCAAGCAGAAGCTTCGTAAGATGCATCCTCAAATTGCAGTACTAGTCAAAACAGAACTCAAGAAACTCCTGGATGTTGGTTTCATTAGATCAATTGATTATGCAGAATGGATCTCCAACATCGTGCCAGTTGGCAAACCAAAAGGGGGCATCCGCATTTGTACTGACTTCAGAGATCTGAATAAGGCCTGTCCTAAGGATGACTTCCCCCTACCAAATATCGACATCATAGTGGATCTAACTGCAGGACATGCCATGCTTTCACTCATGGATGGCTTTTCAGGATACAATCAAATAAAGATCGCACCAGAGGATTAGCATAAGACCACCTTCACCTGTCCATGGGGCACCTACTGCTGGAATGTAATGCCTTTTGGTCTCAAGAATGCAGGAGCAACCTATCAGAGAGCAATGACCACCATCTTCCATGACATGATGCATACCATGATGGAAGATTATGTGGATGACTTACTAGCAAAATCACTCACCAGAGAAGGACATCTCCACATCTTAGATAAAATCTTTGATAGACTGGAACAATACCATGTTCGACTCAACCCAAAGAAATGTGTCTTTGGAGTAACTTCCGGGAAGCTTCTAGGATACATTGTCTCAAGCAAAGGCATTGAGGTCGATCCAGCAAAGGTAAAAGCAATCATGGACATGCCACCACCAAAGAATATCAGTCAGCTAAGGACATTACAAGGACGACTTCAATCCATCCGAAGATTCATTGCACAATTGGCTGATAAGTGTCACCCATTTACACATCTGCTACACAAGAACATCCGCTTTCAGTGGGATGACAAATGCCAGCAAGCATTTCAGGCACTTAAAGACTATCTCATGAATCCACCATTGTTGATGCCACCAAATCCAAGTAGACCGTTGTTACTTTATATCTCAGCAACAAGTACAACATTGGGTGTACTACTGGCACAACATAATACAGAAGGAAAAGAGTGTGCTGTATACTACATCTCGCGCACACTGGTTGGCTATGAACTCAATTACACGCCTATTGAGCGAGCTTGCCTAGCAGTAATCTTAGCAGCCACTAAACTGAGGCACTATCTGTTGACACACAAGGTACAGCTCATTGCAAAGATTGATCCACTCAAGTATTTACTCAGCAAAGCAGCATTGACAGGTTGCTTAGCCAAATGGGTGATGATTCTAAGTGAATTTGACATCGAGTATGTAGACCGTAAAGCTATCAAAGGTCAGGTTATTGCAGATCAGTTGGCCGATGCACCACTCATAGGCGATCATCCTCTCATTTCCAATTTTCCAGATGAAGAGATATTTATGATCACAACAGCACAACCATGGAAACTATATTTTGATGGTTCATACACTAGGCACGGCTCGGGGGTAGGCATTCTGTTTATCACACCTCAAGGTGACAGCATACCGAAGTCGTACAGGCTCACATTTCCATGCACCAACAATATAGCAGAATATGAGGCCTTGATCACAGGACTCAGGTTAGCCGTACAATGGAAATTACAAGAACTACAAGTATATGGCGACTCACAACTGGTCATTCGACAAGCAACTGATGAATATCAGACCAAAGATGATAAACTCATGCCATACAAGCAAATGGTGGACACTCTAAAGACATCATTTACTACTATCACTTTTGAGCAGATACCAAGAGATCAGAATCGAGCTGCTGACGCTATGGCTACCATCGCATCCCTCCTAGATCTTCCACAAAATTCAACACGCTACGAGTTCTTGGTAGAACAGCTTTGGATCCCCGCTTATAATATCCCTGAATCCGAGATGATATGTCACCTTGTCGGTTCTGAATCCCCATGGTACGGTGAGTTCTACACCTATCTCCGCGATCATACCCTTCCTCCCAACCAATCAAATAACCAACGAAAAACCTTCATTCGCCAAACTGCTCGATATACCATTATTGCCGAAACCCTATACCGACGCGGTCTTGATGGTACTCTCCTTCGATGTCTGGAACAGGATGAGATAACAAAGGTTTTGGAAGAGGTACATGAAGGAATTTGCGGGACTCACTCAAGTGGTCCATCACTAGCCAAGAAGATCATGCGAGCTGGATACTATTGGCCATTTATGGAAAAGGATTCCTACTACTTTGTCAGAAAATGCAAGAAATGTCAAGTTCAAGGCGACCTAATACATGCACCAGCACAAGAACTGCAACCAATCACAACACCATGGCCTTTTTGTCAATGGGGCCTTGACCTTGTGGGTAAGATTCATCCATCTTCATCCAATGGAAATAAATTCATTATTACCGCCACCGAATTTTTCACAAAGTGGATCGAAGCTGTTCCACTTACTCAAGTCACCGGCAAGTAGATCGCCTCATTCATCCTCAACTACATCATCTGTCGGTATGGTGTGCCCATGTCCATCATCACAGATAATGGTCTTCCTTTCAAAAATCACGATGTCCGTGAGCTTTGTGAGAAATTTCATATCCAACACCGCTTTTCCACTCCCTATTACCCACAAGGCAATGGTCAGGCCGAAGCATCCAATAAAAACATATTGAGAATCCTAAAGAAAATAGTCAATGATGTCAGTCGTGATTGGCATGTTCAACTGAATCCAGCATTATGGGCATATCGAACTAGCATTCGAACCCCTACAGGTGCCACTCCTTATTCATTGGTCTATGGTGCTGAAGCTATCTTACCTATTGAGGTTGAGATACCATCATTACGGGTTTCCTTGCATAATCTCATCGATGATGAAGCATACAGAGTATCCCGTCTTCAGGACTTAGAGTTACTTGATGAGAAGCGACAAGCTGCATACAACCATCTCAAAGCCTATCAGCAGCGCATGAGCAGAAGTTACAATCACCGAGTTAGGCCTCGTACATTTGAGGTAGGTGATCTTGTTCTTCGAGAAAATCCTCGCAACCAACCAAATAGAGAACATCAAGGCAAGTTTGAATCAAACTGGCTCGGCCCATATGTTGTCACTGCTGTATTCGGGTCCGGGGCATATCAGTTGGCTACATCAGAAGGAGAACCGCTCGCAGATCCAATCAATAGCATGCACCTCAAAAGGTTTTATACCTAAGCTGAATAGAGCATAAGGCTCCCCTACATACCAGAAAATACCAAAAACATTCAGCAAAATGTCCTGAAGAAAATACAAAAACATTCAAAAAAGTAAAGAAAAATCATGCATCCAAACGGTGAACAACCACTCCGGTGGCACCTTGGGTAAGTGCGATGGTGAAAACCTAGCAAACAGGCGCCACTCGTAAAGGCTATGGCTCCATTGTCTTTCAGACTTGTTGCGATCACATTTACTTCATACATACATCCATCCATCCAAAGCCATGGCTTGTTATTCATCTGTCATTAAGAAAATACTCCATGCGTCTAGTATCCCACCTTTTCATAGTCAGGTCTAAAAACTGGGGGCAATACCCTTAGCCTATTGATGGAAGTGGATTCTACATTGTCTTATGTGTCATTATGCTCTTCATTCAGGCAATCATCAAAAATACCAAAAACATTGGAAAATGTCTCAACAAAATACCAAAAACATTCAAACCAACAACAAAATACCAAAAACATTCAAAACAAATACAAAATCCAAAAAACAATGAAAAACCATCGAAAATAAACAAAAACATGGCAACACCTTGTACATACTCATCCATGCAGATACCAAAAACAAACATTGACAAACTACTCACACAATGACCATTTACCAATCAACCACACAATCAACATCCACAATCCAAACTGTCTTTAAAACAAGGATGCATCCTTCCTTATAAAAAACAAAGACAAGATGACGTTTTCTTTGACAAGAAAATTATGTTAAGCTATCAAATACTTGGTTGATTTATGAGTACAATCATTTGTTAATTTATATTAGGATCTTTCAGCATTGTTTTGTATCGTTTGCGCATTACTTCCGATGAAGTTCTGGGGCATGTACTAATGGTGTCTACGTGGGAAGTTCATTGAGCTACGTGATCTTATGCCAAATACAGTCATAGATCACTACGGCTTGCTGACTACAGCGTATACCTCGACCATATGAGCATGAGCCATTACCAAGGATCCTTATTCTTTATTCTTTATGTATATATACTGTTTGGTTACAGGTACAATGCTCTTCCTTTGGTTCCTCCTACCTCATCCAAACTGGATAAAGGTTTTATTTCTTAGTACGGTATGCACTTGTCTCAGGATCTGATCAGCCTAAGATCAAGGAGGACGATCCAAGTCATGCACGAAAGGAGATAATCCTTGTCTGTTCCGCAAGCAATACTCTGGTCAACTTGATCCATTATATCAAGTTGCTTGTATTAACTTGCTATATCAAATCCATGAAAGAAATACTCAGGTCATCTTGAATCATTATGTCAAGATGCTTGTATTCTCTTCCAACATTTTAAATCTCAATGATGAAAATAGAGCATTATGGATCGTCATTTCATCTCATCTGTTTATATATTGCATTCCGTTGCATATCACCCATCCGTTCGCTCATTCATATGTAGGTTTTATATGCAAAAGTGACCATTCAAAACTGGTCTTGGATACAATCACGACCGAGTACTCTGATACATCATCCAATGCATCATGCAAAGTCTTACAAACCTTGCATTCCTCATGATCATATCATCCTCACATTTAGTTGCATCTTGCATTAAACATTCATGTCATTTTGGACATTTAGTTTTCATTTTGCATCATTGTATTAATCATAAATAATTAGATTCATCCATAGGATCAACTTGTCTTTGATTATTTTAGACCATTTTACTCAGCATTCATATAAGTGTTAATTATCCATTATCATCTTATCAACTTATTATTACACACATTCATTTATCCATTTAGTTACAAAGTGCATTCATTCATTCATTAATAAGCATCTTATTATGTTCATTTTAGGATTCATTTCACATCACATTCATTATCCTCTTTTTAATTGCATTAAGGTGCAGTTATTACAAATATTAGTAATAGTATCATCACACTATCATATTTAAAGCATTTAGAATCATAAAATCCATTTGTTTATACAACATTGTTTCTGAACATATTATATCCATTATGCATATGCATTCATTTAACACATTATAAATATAAACATTTGTACTTTGCATTTTGTTTATCCATATTACATTCATTTGACAAACATCTAGATGCATATTCATACATAACATCATTCATTCAACCATTACATTAACATCATCGCATAAATTATCATTGCATGGGAAACAACAAAATCCTGTTCATAAATCATCATAAACATATATCATCATCATGGCATTACATACATTAAGCATTGCATCAAACAAATCAAAACCATACATATATAAACCTGCATTCATATGTCAGTATCCAACATCATACATCATCAATAAAAACATGCATATAGGAAACATCTCATCAAATGCATACATGTGCACATATCCATCTAAGCAATAAACTCATCATCCTACATATACATCCATACATAATCAAATGCATATCATCAAAATATGGGATCTCCTCATATATATCATCTCATATATCAGAGTACAATGACGTCTACAAAAAAATCGGCTACCAAAAGCCATCCAAGATACAGTCCATAAATAAACAAAGATACAATATATGTAGGCAAAAATGCTCTCTCAAATGCCGCTCTGGCCAGATGTTGTACCACCACCACCACCTCTACCTGCTCCACCACCGGTGCCTGCACCACCTGATCCATCTCTCCGTGGAGGCCTCATCGAACCCCCACTCCCTCTTGCATCCCCTGATCTCTCCTGCCGTAGAGGACCCATCACACCCCCACTACTCTGTACCCTCTGCGATCGCTCTGATCTGGCCTGTCGCATCTGCGAATAACTGAGAGCTCGCTGGCTAACTGGTACAACCTGCTCATATAAGCCCCACCGGTACTCTATCTCCGCCTGAGCTCGCCGCATCTCCCTCATCACCTCCCCTGTAGGACCCTATGCTCCTACTCCAATCCGAACCCTCTCCTGCAGCTCTGCCAATTTCTCCACCGCAGTATCTCTCTCCCACAGCACCATCGTCAGCTCTGACTCACGTGCAAATAGCTGCACATCCCTGGCTGCTACCTCCTCCTCTAATCTCTCTATCCGGGTCTGCAAATAAATTATCATATGCTCCCGCAGATCTCCAGTAGCTCCCTCTCCCATATCCATCGCTGCCTCACCTGTATCACCCTCTCCAATAGGTCCCTCCCCTGCACCACCCTCTCCAGCAATCCCCACTCCTTTATCCATCGAGATCTCTCTCTCCATCCCCCTCCCACTCAGCTGCACTCCTCCCTGCATCAAAGGTCCCTGTGATATCTGCAGTGGTAGTCCACCTCTCCCTCTCCGCTGCCTCGGCATCCCCAACCCACCTCCTCCTCCGCCACCTCCATCTCCTCTGCCACCTCCATCTCCCCCTCCTCCTCCTCCTCCTCCTCCTCCTCCTCCCCCTCGACCTCCTGCTCTCCGTCCTCGTCCCCGTCCCCTCTCATCCTCAAAAGCTGGGATCGGCTCTGTCGGGTCTGATATCTGTCGGATCGGGTGTGCCGCTCGGTACTGTGTATACTCCTCTGTAACCCCTGCATCAACGACCCTCGGTCGTAAGTCCCATGGCCTCGCCTGCAGTGTCCGAAACTCTGCTAGTGCCTGATCATACGGTAGCACTGGACCCCATGCATACCGCTCCCAAATCACCCGTGCATACTCTCCCAATCCACTGGGCAGTCCCTGCTGCCGTCCGAACTGCCTCATCACTCGTCCAGGCACCTATCTCTCCACATGATACGAGGTCCTCCCAATGAGGAATCAGGTCATGAACACATAAGGTAGTGCCTCTGCGTCATCCTCCCATGGCTCACACTCCAAGTATGGCCGCCATATCACTACATCTAAGTCATCCAATGCCCGCCGCCACCACTCTAACTTCCCCAAGTGGGGCTGACTCATCATGCCACTGTACATAAACATGTATGGCTGATCCACCGCACGAAATCTAAGGCTCACCGGTCGAGTCACTGGTAGGTGCTCCCATGCCCAAACATGTAGCAGCGTCATGCCTACTGCTAGAGAACTCCTCCCTCGGTACACTACCTCGTGGAGCTCCTGATACATGTGTGCCAGCACGCACGGCCCCCATGCAAATCGGGTCCCCTCGGTCATCATCATTTCTATCACCTGTCCCCATCCCACTGCCAATCCATGTGACCGCCTGTCTGGACACAGAAGTCCTCCCACAATCCCTGACAACATTGCTGGAAGGGGCTCATATAGTGCCGCTATATCCTCCCATGCGATCGAGCCATCGTCAATATACACGTCCTCATCAAAAATCCTCTGACATGAAAGAGTCCCCCAGGATCTGTCATATGTAACCAGCTCTCCTCGAATCGGAATCCGAAAGATGCGCCACACGTCCTTCAAGGTCACAGTCATCTCTCCCTGTGCCAAATGAAAGGTGCACGTCTCACTATGCCACCGCTCTGCCAATGCTGTAATCAAACCGTGATTCATACGAATCACGGGCATGTGCATCACCTCGTACAAACCAGTTGCAGCAATGCAGTCTATCTTAGTCTGAATCAATCGGTCCCGCAACCCTTGTGTCGGAGGATGACACTGGCGTAACTGCAACACGCGCAGATCCTCCTGCACATAGACATTCATCAATCACCATCAGTTGTTTTGTTATCAAACTTTCTTAAGTTTAAACCTAGACTATCATCAGATACTTTGATCAAGTATCTTTGGGTCTCAACAGGTAAGCAATCATGGCCACCTAGACTTCAACAGACATTTATCCTAACAAATGACCTAAGTCTCATCGGGCTGCTATGGTTCAAAACAACTCCCACTTCACCTCGCCATCCATCAATCATTGACATCCGGAGATTTGTTTTGTCCAAACACTGGGGCATCTCTTTATCTTAAGCAAAAGCGCTATTTTATCTACAAAAGCGCTAGTTTTCCACAATAGCGCTACAACCCTAGCAAAAGCGCTCAAAAAGCTACACAAAAGCGCTACAAAAACAAAAGCGCTAAATCAACTATACAATAGCGCTATTTAACATCAATAGCGCTCAATTAACCATACAATAGCGCTACTTAGTCAATAGCGCTAAAACATGCATACAGTAGCGCTCATAAAACCAAACGCGCTCAAACAAGAGCATAATAGCGCCATTGCGGCACAATAGCGCTAGTTTATGGAGCAAAAGCGCCAAAACCAAAGTTCCAGCGCTCTTGCTTCGACTTGACTTGGACTCAGCTAAAAACCTATCAAAAATGCATGAAAATTACGTTTTCGAATTTGCGTACCGCTGGTCCGTAGTCCTCTGGGCGCTGGAACCATCGGACTCGCTCGAATCTGTGCTCGGTGATCGGAATCGGCATAGTAGCTCCTCCTTGCTCCTCCAAATGTCACTATCAGAGCTCTCGTTTTCAACTGGTCGCGGTCACAAATGATCCTGTTTTCACCCCTTTCACCCCATTTATATCCCCCGCCGTCACCGTAACTTTGCCCCGCTCATCGCCGTGGTCCCCGTGAACTTCCTGAGCCCCCCATTTCTCCATGTTTCCCCCGATTTCTTCTATTTTTCACCAGTATACCTAACTTCTTCTCTTCTACCACCCTGCCAATTTTCATTCTTTTTCGAGAGATCGCCCGATTTTTCAAAATTTTTCGGCCCATCTCTCGAGGGGGCATACCACCCATTAAATTTACATTTTATGGGGCATTTCTTCACACCTATTTTTCTTTCTTTGAAACGACGCGATAAACCGCACCGTCTCAAAGAGGGGCAAATGTAGTCACATAAATCTGTCCATTTTAATTAAATGAATATTTCGTATTTATTTGATTAAAAATCTACTAGCAATCAGTTAATTAAATTAATATTTAATTAATTCATCTTCAAACATTCTTCTATTAATTAAATAAATTATTCAATTTATTTTAATTAATTCATTAAATCAAATTCCATTCAATTAAATAAATAAAATCTATTTATTTAATTAAATCCCCCTATTCCTCTTTTAAATAAATTAAATAAAACATTTATTTAAATCATTATCCCCCCCCACTTGCATTTTCCTACAAATGCAACTTGCACACATTTTGAAATAAATGAATTTTTATTTTAAATAAAATCCTATTTTCTCTCACCCACCAAATCCACTTGCAAAATCTAATCCCCTTCTAGATTCTTCTAAACCCTTCCTAATTAGCCTGATCCATCCTCTAAACTTTGTCACATCCCTAAGCAAAAGGAAGTCACTTCTCAAAACCTCAAAGTCTTTGATAACCATTAAAGGCTTTCAACCTTCAACCACTAAATGGCTCAAAGTCTTTGATAACCATTGAAGGCTTCCAACTTTCAACCACTTAATCCCCAAAGTCTCCAATAACCATTAATGGTTAATTCAACCCTCCCACATGGTTAAAACATTTGTTTTGACTCAACCTTTACCCAACCCAAAGGTCTCATCAGGCCATTAATGCTTTGACCATGATTATCTCTTAAACATTTGCACAAAGGTTTATCTTTGGATTAACTCTTAATCCAGTGGGTAATCTTAATTTAGACTTGACCCTTAGCCTTTAGATAAACATGAGGTCTTCTCAGGCCTTTAATGTCTCCAACCTCTTCTTTCAACCCAACCCTATGTGGACACTTGTCACCATTTCATTGGTACAAATTGTGCACATGGATCCCCAACTTTCAAGCTTGACCCTTGATCAAACCTTTCAATCCTGGCCATCCATTGCTCCATTTTTCCTATAAATAGAGCCCATTCCTTCATAATCCAGATCCTGAAAACTTGTATGCATCTAAGCTATAGACATTTTAGAGAGTATTTTAGCATAAGCAATTTAACATCTTGTCTTTTTGGTTAAAATACATCATTTTAGCATTAGTATTAGCTTTTTATTTCACATTTAGAGCTATACTACAATCTCAATCCTCCATAAGCATCCATAGTGCAAAAAGCTGCTGAGAGCTATACTATTTTGGAACTTGGAGAGGAGAGGAACAAGAGAGAAGAAGCCAAGGCCATGCTAAGAGGCAGTTGGAGATGTCTCATGATCTTTGTTTTACCTATTAGATATATTAGCATGTCTCTTTGTGTCTCTTTTGGAATGCCTTCATAGATTAGTTTTTTGATTGGCTAACGCTAACGGTTTTTGTGTCTTTGGTGTTGTTTATCATTGGCTAACCTTGTGTCATTTAGGAGGGCATCAGTTTGAATTTCTCAAAAGCTTCTGATTTCTCCCTGAGAAAAGTAACCCAACACATTCTAGAATAATTATCAATGATTAGCATAAAGTATCTATCTCCTTGTAAACTTCTTGTCCTTGCCGGACCACACAAGTCAATATGGATTAAATCAAAAACATTATTGGATTTCTCATAAATACTTTTAAAAGTTGTTCTAACTTGCTTTCCCATTTGACATTCCTTACATACCGGGTTATGAGGTTTCACAATCTTAGGTAAATCCCTTACTGCCTTAGATGAACTAATCTTTATAATGCAATCAAAATTCACATGACAAAGTCTTTTATTCCATAACCAACTTTCATCAATATGTGCAATCAAGCATGTCTTTTCACTGTTATTCAAATGAAAGATATTACCTCTAGTCTGATTACCGGTTGCAATCTTCAAACCAGTTATGTTCATGATTTTGCATTTACCATTTTTAAACTGTAACTGAAATCCCTTTTCAACTAATTGACCAACATTCAAAAGATTATGCTTCAAACCTTCAACATAATAAATGTTGTCAGTATTGTGCTTACCATCAAAAGATATAGTGCCCTTTCCTCTTATCAAACAAGATTTGTCTCATGAAAAGATAAGAATTTACTTTTATCACCAGTCATATGATGTGAACATCCAGAATCTATAATCCATTCATCCTTTTCTTCAATTTTAGCTGCCAGGGCCTGCTCTACCGGTGGAACAGTAGGTGTCGGTTGACCTTCTTTTATTGCAACAAAATCCCATCCATTGTCTGTCGGTTCTTCATCAGAATCATCAGTAACTCCTTCATCAACATAGTAACATGATTTGTCTCTATTCTTCTTAAATCTGTATCTTTGATATTCAAGGTTAGGCTTATATGTTCTTTTAGCTTCTTCTCTCAATCTTGCATGTCTATCAGGACATCTAGATGCCATATGACCAACTTTATTGCAGTTAAAACATTTAAATGGTGCTTTACCTTCATACTTACTACCAATAGGGCCTTTAGGCATTTTCCTTGCAAATAGCACTTCAAGTTCTTCCAGTTCTTCATTTTCCTTCCTAATATCTTCAAGTTCTCTTGCATAAAGTGCTTTCCAATTAGATTTGTCAGATGATGATGATGACGATGTTGTAGATGATGATGCTTTGAAGGCTAAATCTATCTTAATTGTCGCAACAAGACCAAATTCCTCAAGTTCAAATGCTGAAAGTTTTCCAACCAAGGTATCTCTAGATACTGATGTATTAGGTATTGTTCTTAACTCATTAATAGCAGTGACTTTCATTTTGTATGCCGGTGGCAATTCTCTTAAAACTTTAGAAACAATTTCATCTTCACTCAAGGAACCTCCACAACATTGTATTCCCAAAACAATTTCATTTACCCTTTCCATAAAAGCAGAAATTCTTTCATCTTCTTCCATTTTCAGATTTTCATACCTGACCCAAAAGCATTCCAGTTTTGCAATTTTGATAGTGGTATCTCCTTCATTCAATGTCTCCAATTTATCCCAAATAGCTTTAGCAGTAGATCGGTCTGATAATCCCATGATTTGTTGATCTGACAATGCGCTCAAAAGTGTTTCTCTTGTTTTGCAATCATTCTCTAGATCCTTAGCCAATGTTGGTGGATGAGGTTGATTCGATAAAGGAGCAACATAGCCATTCTTTGTAACATCCCATATGTCTCTTCCAATGCAATTCAGATGTGTCTCCATTCTGATCTTCCATATACCATAGTTTGTTCCATCAAGTTTTAGACTGTCCTTTCTGAAAAAGTTAGTTGTCATAGAATCTCCTCAAGCTGTTAAACTTATGCAAAAAGAGGACTTAGCTCTGATACCAATTATTAGGACCCGGAGGCAACTGAGAGGGGGGGGTGAATCATTTCTCTATTTATTTCAACCCAAATATAACTTAATCAAACTTGATACTTAATACCGGTAAACCAAACTTAATACTGGTTGATAGATTAGTAGTTAATATTAATACCGGTGAAACTCAATGCATAGAATAGAAAGAGAAACAACATCCACAACACATAACACAGAGATTTGTACGTGGAAACCCTGTAAGGGGAAAAACCATGGTGGGAAACCTTACCCACAATCAGATGATACTACTGCAGATAGTATGTGTTTACAAATGGGGTCTGCACATGCAGAAAGGCCAACCGCCTAGAGCTCACTGCTCAAACACAAAATAGGAGTCACACTTACTACAATTGGATGGTTAAATCCAATGATAATATACTACTCAAAATAACATCTTCAATGCTGGATTCGGTATCAGTTAAGCTCTGATAATCACCTTCAAACCTTCCTTGAACCTTCTCTATGGTCTGCTCATGTGATCTTCAATATTCGCACATACCATAACCTTGCTTATAATATTCTGCTTCTACTCATATCATATGTCATCTCACACATGAGACCTTACATATATACCAAAGCCTAAGACCAAATGTGTAGGTCGGCTTACCAAGAATATTATAATTAAATCAATTACAAATAATTCAAGATGCGATACATCATGTCGACTCAATACATTTACAAAAATATCCAATTAATTAATCATCTCCATAACGTGTCATGCTAATTTGGAATAGATAATGCATGTCGGTCCATAACCTAGACCAATTTGTCGGTAACAACAAATATGTCAACCCGATTAGACCAATAACCAAAATACCAAAACCAAGTGTCCAAACCATGTCTTCGACATAACCATGTGATCTCCAGATGATAACAAGTCATCCTCAGTGCCGGTGAATAATATACCGGTGACTGTGCATAAGTCACTGAACATGTCGGTGAACATAATGTGGCAGTTCAACATAACCAAAGATCTCCAGAAGGATAAGTGTTGACATCAATGACAAAAATAATGCAACACATCCATAATACCAACTGTGTACGGTGAAAATGGATAACAACAATATTGAAAGGGTAAATGAATTCAACCACAAAACCCTAGCCTAACAACAACAAAGATCCACCATAACATATGAAGATTACCTAAGGCAATGCAAATCAAATGAAATCACAAAGATTATACCATCACATGTCCAATAGGGTTTGGATCTCCATTCTTCCTATTTCCATTGATCTTGCTTGATATATTTGCTCTCAGATTTTATGGGCACAAGAGCTCAATAAAGAACGGAAATGTGGTTACAAGTAGGCTTGATTGCATATGCAAGTTCGAAAGCGTAGTTGGGGCTGAATGCATAGTGAGGGTTTGCTAATGAAGGAAGCATCTCCTTATATAGAAGATGCTATAAGAAATGGAGGGATAAGATTGAGAGGTGTAAAAGAGGTCGGCTATGATTAAAGGGTAGGTGAAAAAAAAATAAAATAATGGGAGGGTAGGTAGTGTATGAATTAAGAGATGAATGACATGTGTCATAGGTAGAAAAGGCTAATGAATTAATTAAATAAATAAAGATTTATTTAATTAATAGTAGAAGTGAGATCAATTAAATAAATAAGATATTTATTTAATTTAGGAAAAGGGTAATTTAAATAAATAAATGTATTTATTTAAATGAGAAATAAGGCTAGAAGAGGATAAATGAATTAATTACATAAATAAAGATTTATTTAATTAATAGAAGAATTAGGCTAAAATAATTAAATAAATAAAGATATTTATTTAATTAGACTGGACAATTTTAGGTGTCTACATTTTGCCCCTCTTTGAGACAATGCAGCTTGTTGCGTTGTTTCAAAGAAGATAATATGAATTGATATAAAGTTGCCCCAAGATGGGAATGATATGCCCCCTCGAGAGATTGGAAGAAAATGTCTGGAAAGATCGCAAACAATCTCTCGATAAGAAAGAAAGGCTAGAATGGACTGACCGGATAGGATAGAGTGACAAAGTCACGGGATAATGAAGACTGACTCGGGAAACGAGGGCTAGGGCTAGGGCTAGGGCTAGGGCAGTCTATAAAATAGACCATGAGGGAACACATCCTCATTGTCATCCACACATCTAAGAGATCAAAGTGCAGAGAGAAAATAGAGCAGCAACAGTTAGCAGCGATGACATTGGTGCATAGATTCGATCGTGTTCACCGATATCAGAGGCCAGCAGATGCAGGAGAGCCGGTAAGTACCACAAAACCTCTTTGTACTTTGTCGCAATAAATGTTGTCATTAATGCATCTTAGGTAGTGCAATAAATGTGCTTTAGGATAATGTCAAAAAATGTCAAAAATGTGTAGGCGCGTCTGCGTTGGTGCTAGGCGCATCTAGGTTGGCTATGCGCGTCTGCGTTTGTGCCAGGTGCGTCTATGCTGGGAAAAGCGTCTGTGCTAGATGCGAGCGCATCTGCGTTGTGCAGGCGCATTTGTGAAATGTTGGCACGTCTGTGCAGGACAGGCGCATCTGTGTAGAACAAAGGCACGTCTATGTAGTTCAGGCGTGTCTATGCAGAGCAGACGCGTCTATGCAGTCTTTAAGCGTGTTTATGTCTTCAAGGCGCATTTATGTCTTCAAGGTCAAATCGACAGTTTTGTGATGAACATACACTGTCGATTGGATAAGCTGCTAAGAGGATACACTCAAGAAGGTCCTCTAGGGAAGACTAGGATAGCAGATAGGGCTAGGATTGACAATTCTGTGATAGAACATACGTTGCCAATTAGGAAACTACTCAAGAGGATACACTCAAGCAGAGGCCCTAGGATAAGATAAATCGAGGCACTTTGTGATGAACAATGAGTACCAAGACATAGTATTTTGTGATGAACAGGGAGTGCCAATAGGAGCAACACTTTGTGATGAATAGGAAGTGCAAATATGAGCAACACTTTGTGATGAACAGGGAGTGCAAGAACACGTAGTACTTTGTGATGAACATGGAGTACCAATATGAGCAACACTTTGTGATGAACAGGGAGTGCAAATATGAGCAACACTTTGTGATGAACAGGGAGTGCAAGACACGTAGTACTTTGTGATGAACAGGGAGTACCACTAAGAGCAGAAGCAACACTTTGTGATGAACAGTGAGTGTCACTAGGATAGATGGCAACACTTTGTGATGAACAATGAGTGTCACTTGGACTGACATGATTGATTTGCTTGACTGCAAGAGTATTTGTCTATGCTGGAGTCACGGGAGAGATTCCATCAACTCAGAGGTTACGACCAGAGCTAACATTCGAGGACAGGGCTACTATTGAGGTTATGGGTCTGAGATATATCATGTATGTACCTGAGTTTCGGGCAAACATGGGTTTGCTGACTGCACTTGCTGAGAGGTGGCACTCGGAGACATGCACTTTTCATTTACCGATGGGTGAGATGACAGTCACCTTAGAGGATGTGTATAGGATACTGCGGATACCGATCGATGAGGAGTTGATTCCTTATGATCGAGACGAAGACAGGGAGGCATTGAGGCGAGTGTTTCGGGATCCGAGACTGGAGATGAGGGCTGGACACATGGCTTGGGACACGATGGCAGTGACAGGACTGGTGCTACCAGCAGTGCTAGGAGGAGGAGGATGAGCTATTTGAGTCAAGGGAGATCTGCCAGGGATAAGCGGATGAGATCCAGGATCTAGAGAGGGAGACAGCTAGGCTCAGGAGACAGCTGAGGGATACTGAGCGGGAGTGAGATCAGGCTATCTGGCGCTACACTGAGACTGAGATAACACTTAGGGTTGGGAGGCAGGCAGCAGAGGACATGGGGGCTGGATATGCCTATGTTCTACGGGCAGGGGGGAGATAGGTTATTGGCGAGACCTATACTACGGGGCAGTGCCACCAGAGCAGTGGGCAAGGAGCTTTCGCAGACCATCACAGACAACGATGACTACTGGAGGGAGTCATAGGAGACAGGCATCCAGAGGTGGGGTTATGGGTCCGCCACCACCGCCAGATAGAGGGGGCAGGAGAGATGATCCTGGGGTGGGTCCTTCTAGGGCTCAAACTCCATCGAGGCCAGGCAGCTCCGAGGGAGGGAGTTCATCATAGCCATAGAGGGCTCGCTATGTATCAGTTTTGTACCATTTTGTATTATGATGTAGACACCTTCGGGTGGTTGTAGCCATATGATTTTGACATCATTGTATCATGACACTTTTGATTATATATATGAGATGATTCACCTTTGTGGCATCTATATGCATGTGTACCTATGTGATGCTTATGTTCCTATGATGTATGTTTCTATGTGATGAGACGTTTCATGATGTAAGTTTCTATGTGATGCTTATGATATGGATGCAAATATGTACATAATGAAATGCAATATTTTTGTTCTTTTATGTTTTATATGTTATGCCAATGCAAATGTGAATGTATGAAATGCAGATGAATATGATAATGCAAATGTAAAATGTGCTAATATGTGTTGTGTGCATGATGTGATGCAATTGTGATATCTATATGTATGTATGAAATGCTTATATGTGGTAATGCAGGTGCAAACTACATGAAATGCAAATGTTTTTGGGGTGTCATTATACTCAATCATGTGATAGCAGGCTACACAGACTCAGGAATGATGATGAAAGTCAATCAAGAATGGGGGATGGAAGATAGAAGATATCAAAGTGAAAGAACTTCTTGTGCGTTATCATCATTGAGCTTTATTATGGCAAAATAGGTTATGACAATCGAGGCATATGTTCGACCCAGAAAGTCATTGTACCTGTTTGCATGGAGATAAGATAGTCACAAACAAGGAATGCCCCAGTTCACACTAGACTCATAGTGTCCTCATATCCTTGGACAAGTCATAGCATTACTAAGAGACAATCCACAGACAACAAAAGAAAAATAGGTGACGATACCCCATCCTCGCCTTTCTAGTCAAAGACATCCTGGAGATAAAAATCTCTAGTCAGAGACATCCTAGAAAAGCTAAAAGACATGTCACCAAAAAGATAAAATCAAAAAAAGAAAACCAAGACTCGACACCAACATCCATTGTAGTCCTCAAGTTTAGTGTCTCTTGTCACTTGTATAAGTCTAGTTGATTGTGGTCACAATGTTTACTTTCACAAAAGGATAGATAGCACTGAACCATAATGTTGTCTGAGTCTAATGAAAGATTTGATTTGTTGAAGCCCATTGTTGCTGCTATGTCTCATCTGAAAGTGACTGAATTCATGAAACTGATACTTTATTGTGGAGAAGACGAAACTTTATTGCGGATCTATGATGCAAATGCTGCTTTATTGAGGATTATGTGTGGATAAACTGAAGAAAGTTGGAAGAAACTGTACTCCTCAAAATGTGTGATGTTCTCAGTTCCACACCCATCACTAGACGTAGGATTTGCCTTAGCCACAGATAAGAGCTAATTTATTATGGATGGAAAGAGTGAAAAGGAAGGATTATTATGGATGGCTAACCAATCTTAGGTAGATCAATAACAAGCCATGATGGGAATGGGTAAGTTTATTATGAATGGATAGGTTGTGAGTGTGTGCAAAGTGAAAGGATGAGATTGAATCCTGAAGGAGGGAGGAGCAATGTCTCTACGCATGGTGCTGGTGACCCAGTTTTCACCATGGTACTTGCCTAGGGCGCCACCAAAGTGGTTTTCACCGTTGAACGAAATGTTTTTCTTTATGTTTTTCAATTTTTTTTGTGTCATAAGGCGTTTGTTTGCCAGGTTTTCACCAAGTAACGATTTTTTATTTTTTATGATTTTTTTTTTGTCTTTTTGAATTTTTTGATTTTTTTGTATTTTTGAATTAGGATACTCTGAAGAGCTATGTGTAAAACCTGCGAAGTTGCATGTTATTGATAGGATCCTCCAAAGGTTCACCCTCTATGGTTGAGAGCTGATATGCACCAGATCCATATATTGCTGTGATGATGTATGGACCAAGCCAGTTCGGTTCGAACTTGCCCTTCTTCTCTCTGTCTTGCTGATTTTTAGGATTTTCTCTAAGAACCAAATCACCTACCTCAAATGTGTGAGGCTTGACTTTATGATTGTAGCTGCATTTTTCCTTGACTGAATGATGTGTAGCTTGAGTGTCTGTCTTCCTTGATAAAGGAACTGAGATAGAATTACTAGTGTGTGGACTACACAGGCCTGTATGCGTGTCACCTGAAGAAGTTTGGGCATCCCTCATAACAAAGTCCTTCAAGGAAGCTCCATTAAAGTTCCATGATGTATTGCTAGAAGGGAAAGGATGTGTGGAACAAGTAGATGAGTGATGAAGGCTTATGATTGTGAAAAGAAGTGAAAGTAGGATAGCATGATGGAGACTTAGGATCAACAAGTATGCCTTTTGACTTGAAATTTTAGAACTTTTGCCCCCAGTTATTTTGATATTAGGGGAGATCAACTCTTGTTCTTTTTCTTTCATAGGATTTTTATCCTTGACTTTGATTTTTGCAGAGTCCAATAGCTTTTGATGTTGATTTGGACTAAAGGCCTTTTCTTTATTTTTGACTTTTAGATCTTTCTTTTCAAAGCTTGATTTTTGATCCCCAATGAGTAAGGGCTTTTCTGATTCTTGTTGATCCAAGTCTAGGAGCAGACTGGAAATGGAATGAGTGGATGAAATGGTAAAGCTATGTGATTTCTCAAGAGGGCTGGCAATATGCTCAATAGATTCTTTGTTGGAATCATTCTTAGGACTATTGATATCAAGAGATGCTTGCAGCACTAGAGGAGATTTGCATTCAGACTTAGTAGCCACAACACTAGGTGCTTCATACCCAATTCCTTGGCATTGCAATTTATTTATAGATTGTTTCTGTTGACTGAATACCTTAGGAGATAGTGGGACTTGAGCAACATGAAAGATATACTCACCACATCCCATGTCTTTAATCTTTAACTTTTCTTTGATCTTTGCATGCTTTGATGTAGAAGCTTTTAAGGATTCTGGATCAACATATGCTGATGAAGGAACAACTTCTCTGTTGACTGGGATTGTTATTTCTGATCTAGGTCGCATATTGTTGCAATACATGAATGGATTTGGGTCAGCTTTGACTGTCACTTCAACTCCATTGTGTGGAAACTTGATACATCGATGATATTTAGATGGGACTGCGCTCATCTCATGAATGCATGGACGTCCTAGCAATATGTTGTATGTGAGATCTAGATCAAGGACCTGAAAAACCACATCCTTTGTAACTGGCCCAACTTTGAGGGGCAAGGTGACTGTGCCTTTGGACGATCGTTCTTCATCATCATATGCCTTGATGGTAATTTTGTTTGTAGAATTCACAACTTTATCAGAATATCCCAATTGTTTAATAGTGCTCAATGTACAAATGTTTAGACCCGCCCCATCCATCTATCATGACTCATTTTATTCGATGTTTGTGTATGAAGGCTTCAATGTGTAAAGGTGCATTATGTGGCTGACTTACGAAGGCATCATCAACTTCTGTGAATGTAAGGGAGTGTGAAATGGAAAGGTATCCCACCATGGCTTGAAACTGGTCCACGTTCAAATCAGTAGGAACAACATTGTCTCTCAAGATTTTATCAAGAATGGCTTTATGTGCGGGGGATATGCGTAAGAGCTCAAGGATGGAGATGAGCGCGGGTGTCTTCCCTAACTGTTCTACAAGGTCATACTCAGGCTTGGTTGATGAGGAAGTGACATTTTTAGCTGGAGCACCTTGCAAAGTGAATTTACCTCGACGAGTTGTAACATTACATTCAGAGGTAGGTTCGAAAGAAGATCCAATGCCTTTTAGGACAATCTTGGGTCTTTGGGTAGAATTCTTAGACGTTTTGTCCTTGATGATAATGGTAGAGACATAATTGTCCATCGAGATGTGATTGATAGTTGAATCATAGTTATAAGATGCTCTGGTATAGTTGGTTTGGTCATATGTGGCTTTAGCTTTTCCCTTGTCATGTTTTGGGAATGGTTCCTTAAACATCTCATGTTCTTGGTTGGATGAGTGTCCTTCAATCTCAATGTCACCTCTATCAATGAGATCTTGTATGATGTTCTTCAGGTGATGGCAATTTCCTGTTTTATGGCCCTTGCTCTTATGAAATTCACAATACTCATTGTCATTCCACCAATTTGGTTTGACCTTTGGCTCATATGGAGGTAGATCTGGAATTGTGATTATTTTGTTTGCCACTAACTTTTTGAAAACAGACTCAAGTGGTTCTCCCAATGGAGTGTACTTCCTTCGTGACTTTGAAGTTGTTTGAGTATTCACTTGATTGTTTGTAGAGCTTGATCCCGAAAAAATGATTTGGGTTGCACTGTATTGGCATCAACTGTAGAAGTTGAGAAAGCCAACTTCACAGACCCCGAAGATCACCTGCATGCAAATAACTTGTCACAGAAAGAAGAGATGGAGACAAACAAGCAAGGGTGCTCTGAAAGCTGAAAAATGTATTCAACCAAGAGAGAGATAAATTACAATGATGAATCCTTATAAAAGGATATTGTGCAACCCTAAAAGAAACCCTAATAGGTAGACATTTAATAATTAATATAATTATTAAATGTCACAAATGCAAACTAAAGTGAAATCTTAAGAGAGGAATAAAGGTAATTTAATCAACATGATTAAATTAAAACCTTTACTCTAACATCAACAACACCATCATTGACTGCGTTCTTGTTTTTATTCCAAAATCTTGGCTTATCTTTTCCTTTAAAGTCATCTTTGTTTTCGTTGAATATCTTAATGACTCCTTGTTCAATTAGGACCTTCTCTGTCGCTAAGCCTTTTTCAATGACATCCTTGAAGGTGGACAAACAAGCTTTCCTTAGATCATAGCCAATGTCTTTGTTAACATTTTGGGTGAACATTTCTACCATTTGTTTTTGTGGAATTTCACAAGAGCATCTGCTGGCTAGATTTCTCCATCTTTGTAAAAATGATGAAAAAGATTCTCCATCCTTTTGCTTGGTGTTGCACAAGGTGGTGATTGATATGTCTGTCTCTATGTTGTATGAGAAATGTTGGATAAATGCCTTTGCTAAGTCACCCCATGACTTAATTCCAGGTGGGAGTTGAGAGAACCATTCCATAGCTTGATCACCTAAGCTTTGTGGGAATAATCTCATCAAATATGTCTCTTCTGCTGCTACTTCAATGTAAGCTGTGAAAAATTGTCTTATGTGTGCCTTAGGATCCCCTTTTCCTCTATACTTATCAAACTTAGGTGTCACAAAGTGTGTAGGGAAAGGAGGCATTGGAATGCTCTTGTCAAATGGATAGGGACATATGTCTCTCATTGTGTAAGTTGGCTTCAGTGTATTTATGTCCTCCATTTTCTTTTGTAAATCCTTGATTTGTTGTTCCAAATTGTTCTTAGGTGGAGACCAACTTCTTGGACCATACTCCATGCCTAGACCACCGGGTGGAGGAGGAGCATGTTGCATATATGGATGATATTGATCATACACATGTTCATATGGAGGAGGTCTATACTGATGCTGCGTATATGGACGACTTGGTATAGAGTCATGTTGAGGAACGAAATATCTGCTTTGTCCATGTATACCATACTCTGTAGGAATGTCATGAGTTTGTTCTAGTGTGTTGCCCCCAAATTTGACGCGGGGTTTCCTTGTGTCCAAATTTTGAGCATGCCTTTGGATATCCAATTGCTTTGGTGGTTGATCCTTAGAATTGGCATGTGATTGAGTGTATTTTTCTGCATAAGACTTCCATGATGGTCTGCGAAGATGAGTATCATATGCTTGACCATGTGTGTATGGGACCTTTGGTTTTTGAAACAAAAATGATAGTGATTCAGGCACCATATCTGGTCCTCTATTGCCTCCACTATTAGGCCTCCTTTGATCCATGTTGAGGTGAGGTTGTTGCAAAGGTCGATTTTCCATTATTTGAGACATGTCAAAATCATGAAGGATCTTGGCTCCACTTTGTGCCATCACTTGTAGAAAGTATTGTCTATCTCTCCTCATTATTTCCTCAACCAATCGATTGAAATAGGGATTCATAATGGTGTCTTCCACTTCTGTTGAATGTATGAAAAAGCTGTCCATATTGTCATTGTGTGTATCATTGTTATTTGTAGTGTCCATGTTCTCAACATTTGGAATGTTTCTATAAGCATCCATGTCAAGTAATGTAGTATGATCAGAATTGAAAAAGATATCATTGTCATATTCATAGGAACTCATGTTTGCGAACTCTTGAGCCTCTTTAGTTTCTCTTCTAGATTTTTGGGAACGGGTTTCAACCATGAACTAGGTATTGACCAAGATGTGTGAGACTAGATGCAAAGGGAAAGAATATGGAAGACCAAGAGTTGGATGGAATGTAAATGAATCTGAGGTGTACTTGTAATGTCCAAAGTGTAAGACCAAGTATGTATGTAGTAGAGTAGGTGTGGCTTCCAAAGAGATGATAGTTTCTCTTGATGAGGTAAGTTGACCTTGACTCTAAGTAAGACCAAATGAGACCCAAAGGTGATAGACCTTGATGAGGGACCACTTAGCAAAATGTTGTATGTATGTAGTGTGTTGACAAAGTATGACGAGGACAAGCAAGCGAACCTTTTGACTCAAGTTTAGACAAATGTGAATGTAATGCAAGATGTAAAGCAATGATGGACTTTGTGAGACCCAAAGACAGGTTGAATACTAGATGGAAAACCCAGAGAGATAACCTAGGAAGCTCAATAAGTTTGAAACTGACTGTTCTTGTTTGCTGAATTATGAAAGTTTTTAATTCTGAACATAGACGTGCCTGTATACTTCACAGACGTGCTTAAATGACACAGACGTGGTTCTGCCAGACACAGACATGCTTAAATGACACAGACATGGTTCTACCAGACACAGATGCATTTCTGAGATGCTGCAATGTTGCTCAAAAGACACATACGTGTTTCTGCTCTTCACAGACGCGGTTAGATGACACAGATGCTATTCTGTCAGACACAGATGCGTTTCTGCAAACTTTGTGTAATTTTTCCAATTTTTGAAGTTGCTTGTTGTGACCAAATCTAAATGTTTGACCATTTTTCATGACAAGAGGACACAGTGTTGATGAGGACTTAATGTTTGCAAGTGTTTAGACTTAAAGACTCCAAAAAAAAGTGTGTTGTTTGATGTAAAATTGTTTTGCATACACTTGAAGACACAAAAGACACAATGTTTTAATGTTTGGTCTTGAATGTTTGATTGTTCAAAATAAGTCAAGCACAATTCTTATGGCTGGCCAAGACAATAGTTGTTGATCCCACATGGAGTTTCCCCCGAGACTACGCTATTCAGAGCGGATACTTAGATGCTTGACCCCACTGGCTCCACCCTCGACACTCACTTCTTAGGGCAACCAAGCATCAGTCCCCACGAAAACTCCTCATGGCGAACTTTGTATCTCTACTAAGAACCGTATGTGTGTGGGCTGCTACTAGAGGTCCGACCTCTTGCCCCAACAACTAGAAGGATTTTAACTTCTAAAACAAAATGGTGCTAGTAAGGGCATCCGCTTGTGTGGCCATACGTGTGGCACTTTCAGCTCTGTAAATACAGAAGGCTCCCAACCGATAGGGGTTATGCCCTACAAATGATCAAATAAATTTGATCAAACGGGTTTACGGGGAGACATAGTGTCGGTATGAACTAATCAGCACACGTTATCCATAATTTTCACCATAAATACAGTTATTTATAGTGGTTTGGAAGAAGATGGTTTTTCTTTTGCTACCACTTGGGTCATTCTCTCCTCACTAGTAGTCCTAATGTTCACACAGGGAGACAGGCCCTCTAAAGTTTAAACAAAAAGAGCCTATTGCTCAAGACACAAAAGACAATGGTTCAATTTTAGTGCACCAATTGAAGTGTTTGCTAATCTATGAAAACAAGGCACACAATGAAAGATCAAAAACCCTTGCTAAGGTCCTGCAACAAAGATTTGTTAGTAGTTTGGATTGTTTCAAATGATCACCCCTTCCTGCAAGCACACAAGTTAGGTAAATTTTAGATCCAAAAGACTTTGTGAAGTAGGGGCCTTCAACAAAACGATTTTGCTTTCAAGACAAGCTGCACCAATTTCGTTAGCTAGATCTGAAGATGTTAGCTCAAAATAAACCAAATCTGAAATCTGAATGACGCAAAACCGAATCAGAGAAAACCCAAAATGTAACAAATTCACATAGACGCGATTATCAGAAACACAAATGCTATAAAATTTTGCAGACGCGCCTAAAACCGACATAGATGCGGTTCCAGAACACAGACGTGGCTCCTGGACGCAGACGCGCCTGAAAACTCCACAGATGCGGCTAAGGCACACAGATGCGACTTCCGGAATCTGCAGAAAAATAAAACATTGTCGAGGATGCAGACGCGATTCCAGATGTCGCAGACGTGACAGAAAATAAAAAATGCGATCCGAAAGTACGCAGACGTGAAAATATCAAAATGTTGTCGGAAATGTTAGATCTGCAACTTCAAAACACAAAATCTGCAACAAAAGATGTTAAATGCAAAAGGGACAAGAGTCCCACCGGGCGTGCCAAAATGTATACGGTAAAAATGGATAACAACAATATTGAAAGGCTATAAGGAATTCAACCACAAAACCCTAGCCTAACAACAACAAAGATCCACCATAACATATGAAGATTACCTAAGACAATGCAAATCAAATGAAATCACAAAGATTATACCATCACATGTCCAATAGGGTTTGAATCTCCATTCTTCCTATCTCCATTGATCTTGCTTGATATATTTGCTCTCAAATTTTATGTGCACAAGAGCTTAACAAAGAATGGAAATGTGGTTACAAGTAGGCTTGATTGCATATGCAAGTTCGAAAGCGTAGTCGGGGCTGAATGCATAGTGAGGGTTTGCTAATGAAGGAAGCATCTCCTTATATAGAAGACACTATAAGAAATGGAGGGATAAGATTAAGAGGTGTAAAAGAGGTCGGCTATTATTAGAGGGTAGGTAAAGAAAATAATAAAATAATGGGAGGGTAGGTAGTGTATGAATTAAGAGATGAATGACATGTGTCATAGGTAGAAAAGGCTAATGAATTAATTAAATAAATTAATATTTATTTAATTAATAGTAGAAGTGGGATCAATTAAATAAATAAGATATTTATTTAATTTAGGAAAAGGGTAATTTAAATAAATAAATGTATAAATGTATTTATTTAAATGAGAAATAAGGCTAGAAGAGGATAAATGAATTAATTACATAAATAACGATTTATTTAATTAATAGAAGAATTAGGCTAAAATAATTAAATAAATAAAGATATTTATGTAATTAGACTGGACAATTTTAGGTGTCTACACCAACAAATAAAATAAGAGAAGAGAAATATTTTATTAATAAAAGTTAGGGCATCTTATAATGAGAAAAATAATAGTGTTCCTGTGAATGCATTGTGGGAGGATTCCTCCTTCCTCAACGTGGTGAAAAATTCTTTGCATTTTCCCTTGAATTTTCTTGTTTGCCATAGAAGAGTTTTGGGTTTTATGGATTGGAATTGGTTGGAAGATTCGAATTGGAGAAGATTGGTTGTGGTTTTGCTGGAGATGAGGAAAAAAAAGGATTATTTCAA
The DNA here is from genome assembly GCF_030272615.1 of Cryptomeria japonica. Lineage (NCBI taxonomy): Eukaryota > Viridiplantae > Streptophyta > Pinopsida > Cupressales > Cupressaceae > Cryptomeria > Cryptomeria japonica. Next base: position 312,348,956 of record NC_081408.1, read on the forward strand.
ATCTTTACTCCATCACACAGGATTAAGGTAGGTCTCTTCTATTTCCCTTGTTCAATTTCATTTGTGTGTTGTCATTTCATTGTTTGGGTAAAAGGAAATTTGTTGTTTGATTTTGCTTTTGATAATGGGGTTTTTGGTTTAAGAGAAGAATCTGAAAATTGAGGGTTTTCTTTTTATCTATTGTTGTAAAAATCTGAACTTCTTGTTGGTCATGGGATGCAACTGTGGATTGTATCTCCTTCTTTGAATTTGAATCTAATTAGTTCAGTAAACAAATCTATTTACTCCCCTTTTAATTTACATGGCAAATGTATTGTGTGCACCCCCTCTCAGGATGTTGGACTGCTTTATCATTTTATTGTCTACGTGGGAAATTTGATTAAGTTTGAATGTTATTTATTCTAATTTTTTTTAAAGAAATATATAAATTTGTTTTGTTGTTGTTATTATAATAACCCACGTTATGGGGGTAGTGTTGAGGATAATTTATGGCACTTCAATCTGCTATATATATATATATAATTGACGATTTTTAATCTGCAACAAGTTTGTCTTCATTCATATAAACATAGTTTTATAAAAATAAAACCCAGCAACCTATGAACTGGTATTTCATGATGATTCCACCTTACAATGAAACTATTGTCTTTGCAGTGAAAATTAAGAAAAACTCACCTAGATTTTAACCAAGTCCTCTTTCGGCTTGTAAGATAGTGTAATTAGTTTTAGTTTATCGTAGTTAGCACGAGAGAGAGAGAGAGAGAGAGAGAGAGAGAGAGAGAGAGAGAGAGAGAGAGAGAGAGAGAGAGAGAGAGAGAGAGAGAGAGAGAGAGAGAGAGAGAGAGAGAAACCTTTTCAGAATCAATAATGAGCTTTGCTACCCCATATTAGATGGCTGGGCAGTGAAATCACGCCAAAGTATTGTAAGAACTTTGCTTGCGAGGTATAGCATTTGGTTTTCTTTTGATTTTTGTTGTATGCAACATGTTTTATCATGCATGTAGATGAGTTTTCAGCTTGAAATGATTGTTTAAATTTATTTATTTTGTCTCAGCTGGATATTAGAATACTTATATTGAGTCAAATAGAGTCTAGCCTGCGAGTTTCAGCACGGGCTAAGAGCTATGTACTCGCTGCCCCATATCATTATTTATTTCAGTGTTAGTCACATGTCAAGAGTTGGCTATTTTAATTCTAGAGGTCATTTAAATTGTTGTCGTAATTTGATCCAGTTGCTTTTCAATTGGTTCTTTTATGGTTGTGTGGATTTTATTTCTTGCATGCCCTCGTGAAGGTTCATGCCATGAGGTTGTTTTCGCTCACTACTGCTTCTTGGACAACAAGTGTAGAGACACTGCTACATTGTTTAGTTTTGTTGCAGTAGTCTTATACTTGGATTTGCACTCTTTGGTCAAGAGGCTCGTTGCATACTTGTAATGTCAAATTGCTTGAATATGTGATTGTGAGTGGTTATGTACAACATGTCATTTATGTCAGTTTGCTTTATCTTTGTAGAGCCTCTTGTATTTTTGTTATGGGTCCATGTTAAGGGAGTGCTCTCCTTTATGTTACCAGTGATCATGAGAGATGGGCTATCACGAGGTTCCTTGTAAGGATGCATGAAGTCCAGACCTTGTGGGCATAAGAGAGTTTTCCATTTTATAATTAAGTGATAACTAAATAATGAATGGGTATGGGTAGTTAGATAATCTAAAAAGATAATAACTTATCACTGTCTCATGACTCAGACCTAGGGAGGATGTTTTAGGCTGAGCATGAGAAGACTGTGGAAACGGTAAATCAATCTCCCTTGGTCTCTCTCCCAAGGTCGAGATGGCTCCGCATGCCCATAGGCTTGTGCCTGTTTTTATTTCCAGCATGCAATGACACTCCCTTGAGAATGCAAGTCCCTTGTGTTATTTTCATGATTTTCTTTATGTTACCGATCTCTGAAGTTTAATGTTCTTTGTGTTGTTTGGAAGCATGTTGAGCATGTGACGTGTTGAAGTTATTCCTTGGGTCAAGCATCAACCCGACTTCATGTGTGAGTTGGGACCTAGTGACATCTCCTAGCTCGGGGGGTGGTTCCTTGTAGGTTCCATATTTGGTCGGGTGGTTGGAGCTTTTTGCCATTGGGGTTTTTCCCTCTTGCTGGTGTTTTTCTTTGTGTGTGGTCTTGGAGCTTTCTTCTTGTGCAGACTTGAACCTTTGGAGAATATTTTTGTATCCTATCATCTCATGGTTGAGACCCTATCATTATGAGGTAGATTAGGAATATTGTAAAAGTGAGAAGTTCTCACATTTGTACTTATTGTAACAACAACATTATTGTAATCATGAGTTTATGTATTAGTTTGGACTTCCCACAAGAGTGTTGCAATCCTATATCATGTAAGTTGAAAGAAATAGTTGAAGACTCTTGTAATGATAATTAGTATTTGTAGCATAGAAGTCATTGATATAGTACATGTAACTTGTTGAGTCCAATATGCTCACTTATGAGTAGTTTAGTTGTCGTTTAATATTTCATTATTCTATGATTATGTTTAGTTGAATTTCAACAGCTCATTCATTTATGTAAGCTACTATGTTAAATTAAATGACATAAAATGTGACTATGGCAATGAATGGAAATGCTTAACTGATTACATCATGATACACTTGATGCATGGATGAACCTAAAGCTAGACAAATGGATGCATTACATGTATACAATGCAACTAAGAACATACATACCTTATTGACACTATTACTTGATTAATGGCATAAAACTAAGACCTTGCTGAAATCACCAAAAAATGGACCATAAGAATGTACCCATGATAATGAAGTCCATAGTCCCATGGAAACCAAATCAACCTAAGGCTGAAATCTGAAATTAAATGAATTAGCTTGGCATATTTAGTGTTTTAAATGAGAATGCATGTGGTAATATAGCTACTACAATAAAATTAATAATGCTTAGTGGTTGTCCTTGATTATGTAGCTGCATTAGTATAATTACATGCATGCAATAATAAATTAGTTGTAGGATAACTCATTAGTGCTATATTAATGAGCGGGCAACAACATAGAGGTTGTCTTTTATTTATAGTAGCTCATATTTTATCATGGTAGTGTATGGCATAAAGTTCTAGGGTGCATGTGTTATGTTTTAGATCA